>NC_043019.1:20821529-20826529 GCF_006345805.1 Octopus sinensis | reverse complement strand
TAGTGATCGTTATAACAGACGATAGTGATCGCCATAACAGACGACAGTGATGAAGCTGACATAAGCCAACAAGACATACTTTATCAAACAGATTTGGCTCACGAAAATGCTTGTTTTCCCCAGCTAAAACCTGAATTTAACAAAGTTTTAAATAAGGTAAGGAAAATGTCAAAACTTCTCCGTAAATCTCCTACAAAAAATGAAATTTTGCAAGATTTTGTATGAGCGAACTTTGATAACAGAGAATATAAACTTATACTGGATTGCAGAACTCGGTGGAATAGCACATTCCATATGATTGAGAGATTTTTGAAATTGAAAAGCTGCATTCCAAATGCTCTACAAGCAGAACTTTCCACAGATGCCGTCGCTGATGAAGAATGGAAATCTCTCAATTTACTATATGAAATTCTGCATTCAGTAGAAATTATTTTGAAGGCTATTTGCGCTGATAATACGGATTTACTGAAAGCGGAATATTCTATAGACTTTTTATTGAATAAACTTAATATCGTCGGCAACACTTTGGCTCTAAATCTTCGTGAAAGACTTATGCATAGATATAATAAGAGAAGAAATGTCGAAACCTTGACTCTCTTGAGGTATTTACATAACCCAAGGAAATTTAAAGGTGAGTCAATTTCTGGACCTTTTCTATTTTTTAACGAAACAACATTTAAGGAAGTATGCTGAACAAACATATAGGAGATTATTTCCTGAACATGAGGCTGAGAACACAACAGAATTATACAAAGAAAATGAAATAGGGGGATCCTAAAAACAAGTGTTACTGTTGTCCCATCTACTTATGAAGGTAATGGACTCATTTGTAAATACACAAGCGCAATGAAGAAAATGAATGAAGAGCCCAAGATGGTAACAGATGGATTTGAAATCTCTTAAGAATTCGGGTACTATTTAAGAAGAGTGATCCCGGTGCGCGCACTCGCGTAGTCGTGCATCCGCGCTAGCTAGTCGTGACTAGTCGATCCTACAACGACTACCTAGCAAAGTAAATAAAACACAAAATAAATAATTTTTTTACACAAAGTAAATAAATTTTTTTAAACAAAGTAAATAAAACACAAAGTAAGGATCGACTAGTCACGACTCGACTAGCTAGCGCGGATGCGCGAGTGCGCGCACCGGGACCACTCTTCTTAAGTAGTACCCGCGAAAACCGGTTTTGAGAATTACTTATACTTGAACTCAGTTTTGGGAATTATCGGTTTTTTGTGCGAGCCCTAATATATATGGTTCAAAATGCACAAAAAACAAAAGATGGAGACAGGTGTGTGTGTATGTGTGTGCGTGTGTGTGCATATATATATATATATAGAGAGAGAGAGAGAGAGAGAGACAGACAGACAGACAGACAGGCAAGCAGACAGGCAATAACACAGATAGAGATATATAGATAGATAGATAGATAATAGATAGATAGATAGATAGATAGATAGATAGAAGATAGATAGATAGATAGATAGATAGAAGATAGAAGATAGATAGATAGATAGATAGATAGATAGACAGACAGATAGATAGACAGACAGACAGATAGATAGATAAAACCATTAATATTTATTTTCCCTGTTAGTAAATCTGGATGTTGTGTATTTTATATATTAGGTCTTCTATTTCATTCCATTGTTGCCTGTTTAATTACCTTAACACTAATTGGGCTTTAACAAATCTTAATGAACTTTTACTCTGTTCTTGTTTTTATAGCAGAGAAGGTAGATAGAGCTGTATTTGAAACCACAATCCCAGGGGAACAAATTACAGTATTTACTCTCTCTCTCTTTTACTCTTTTACTTGTTTCAGTCATGTGTCTGTGGCCATGCTGGAGCACCGCCTTTGGTCGAGCAAATTGACCCCAGAACTTATTCTCTGTAAACCTAATACTTATTCTATCGGTCTCTTTTGCCGAACCGCTAAGTTACGGGGGCGTAAACACACCAGCATCGGTTGTCAAGCAATGTTGGGGGGACAAACACGCACACACAAACATATACATATATATACATATATATATATATATATATATATATATATATATACTATATATATATTATATATATATATATATACGACAGGCTTCTTTCAGTTTCCGTCTACCAAATCCACTCACAAGGCTTTGGTCGGCCCAAAGCTATAGTAGAAGACACTTGCCCAAGGTGCCACATACTGGGACTGAACCTGGAACCATGTGGTTGGTAAGCAAGCTACTTATCTTCTTTCAGTTTTCATCAACCAAATCCACTCAAGTTATTGGTCAGCCCATGGCCATAAGAAAAGATACTTGCCCAAGGTGCTGTACTGTGGGACTGAACCTGAGACTACATAGTTAGGAAGCAAAGTTCTCGACCATACAGCCATGCTTACACCTGTATAGAATACAGTATGAAATTAATTTCACATAACACTTTTACATGTGTTTCAGTGACAACTACATAATGATTATGTATTATCTGTACTCTGTGACCATTATAGTCAACAAACTCATAACAGAATTATCTGTGTAATAACATTAATTCTTTTCCCAGACATCTGTTTTGGAACATAATGAAACATATGCAGTACTAACTCATTAATTAAATGCTGTGCACTTTAATAAGTTCTTTATAAACATTATAAATAAATATAAATATACATATCATCTCACAATGCACCAGATGTAACTGAGGTTCCTACCAAATTGTCTCAGCCATATTAGAAAACAAATTGATTTTAGCAACCACATCAATAATATAAGTACATTCATGCACACACACAAACACTCATACGTATATATGTACCTGTGTGTAAGTACATACATACACACACACATATATATATATATATATATATATATATATTGGATTAACATACGTATATACCAGATTATTGTTGTTGAAAGATTAACTAATCTGCCTTAATACTTCGTAATTACTGCATATTTGTGTTAATATTCTTGTTTTTCTAGGATTTGGTGCCAATGTTCAACTTTTTCTATTTTTTAATAAGATATATTATGAAGTATGTTACTATTTTTTCATAAGATTCATTAGATATATGTTATATGTTGTATATATATATTTGGGTATATACATCATCATATATATATATATTTGTGTGTGTATCTGTGTGTAAATATATGTATATATGTATCATCATTTAATGTCCATTTTCCATGCTGGCATGGGTTAGGTGGTATGACAGGGGCTGGCAAGCCAGAGGCCTGTACCAGGCTTTGATGCCTTTCCCAATGATGACTACTTTACAGAGTCTGCTGTATGCTTTTTAGGTTGAACCCTGGACACAATGCAGCAGTGGATCATGGACTGGCAATTCAAGCTGGCTGTGGACAAATGTACCACCATGCATTTTGGGAGGAGAAACCCAGCGTCCACCTACTCCCTCCACAACACTAGTCTCAAAAAGTCTTCATGTGAACATGACTTGGGTATTATTGTCGACAGTGATTTGCGTTGGACAAAACACATCGCTAAAATTGTCAAGAAGGCTGAGGGTGTCTTGGCATCACTCACCAAATCCTTTGTGAGCCGCTCTCCGGCTATCTATCTGCGGCTTTATATAGCTATGGTAAGACCTCACCTGGAATTTGCATCACCGGTCTGGAACCCCTATCTTGCCCAGGATATCAATCGTCTGGAAGCTGTTCAGCGATGTGCAACCAAAAAATACCCTCCATCAGGCATTTGCCATATCCTGAACGCCTTACTTCCCTGGGCATGGACACATTGAAACTCCGACGTCTGGCAGCTGACTTGGCAGACACCCATAAAATTATCAACCATCGTACAAACAATAATTCTGAGCACTTTTTCAAACTCCACCCATCTAACACCCGTGGACATATTTACAAAGTCAGAAAACAGCACAGCTCCCATGACTTCAGGAAACATTTTTTCACGCTGAGAGTTGCTGAAGCATGGAACAAACTGCCGGCATCAGTTGTTAGTTGTCGGAGCACTGCATCCTTCAAAACTTCCATGCTTTCTGAGATTCGCCAACACTACACCTGATTTTCTCCCCTCCATACACACACAGGCATGTATCTGACTCATACATTGTTCGCTTTCCAGACATTTTTACATTACTGCATGTACTTTATATGCACTTTCTGACAAGTTGTGGTGCACCTGAGCACTGTATACAATAATTTCATTATTATTATTATTATTAAAATAAAGGATCCCTTGACTGGAAGGGGCAGCAGTATTGAGGTAAGTGTCCTTGTGCTAGTTGATGAGAGGCTAAAAAGTAAAATAGAGATGCAGTTTTGAGTTTGGTGTCTTGCTGTAGAAGAGACACATGGCTAACCAAGTTGGAAAAGAAAGGGGAGAAAGGGAAAAAATTAGAAGGAATGACTGAGAGACAGAAAGAAAGAGTTAGAGAAAGAGTTAGAGAATGAGAGATAGAGAGATGGTGGTACAGATATGTCAAGACATAGTCTCAAGGTTAACGGTGGGGGGGGGGGCATCTTTTATCTTTTATCTTTTTTACTTGTTTCAGTCATTAAACTGTGGTCATGGAGATTTTTTAGTGAAATGAATCGACCCCAGCACTTTTTTTTTTCTTAAAGTCTACTACTTAATTCTATTGGAAACTGTTTACTGAACTGCTATGTTATCAGGAATTAAACACACCAACACTAGTTGTCAAATGGAGGCGAGGGACAAACACAGACACAAAGATATTCACACACTTAAATCTATATATATATATATATATACATATACATATATATATATATATATATCATCATCATCATCATCATCATCATTTAGCGTCCGTTCTCCATGCTAGCATGGGTTGGACGGTTCAACAGGGGCCTGTGAAGCTGGAAGGCTTCATCAGGCCCAGTCAGATCTGGCAGTGTATATATATATATATATAAAGGGAAACTTTATGAAAATAAACAAAAGACAAAGGCAGGTGGAGTACAAACAAATGTATTAGTATAGCGCTCAGGAATAGAAAAAGTCTTTTACGT
>NC_043019.1:20811529-20814029 GCF_006345805.1 Octopus sinensis | reverse complement strand
AACAATACTAAGGGATCTTTTTCCACAAAAATGGAAGAATTGTGATATTTGTATGTATTTGTTATTCTGTTATTAACAGAAAAATAACAGAGAATTTGATATAAATGAAAGAATCTAACAAAATATACTTAAACAAATTTTAACCATTTCAATTATCAACCTGCCTGAAACTGGCCCCTGGTTCTGTGACACAAACTTCTTGTTTTAATGTGCTCTAAATAAAAAACCTTCTTCCATCAAAATCTCATGCCAATTTATGTTCCAAACCTAAGGACAAACTAGTTTTACAAAATACTTCGCTATTTTCAAAATTAATCAAAACAAAGTCAAAAATGTGGTAACAAAAGGGTTAAATATTGTATGGTTCTAAGTCCTTGTGTTCTGAGACCCCACCCCCACTTACTTGTACTTGTGGTGACATTCACCTGGGCAGGTTGAGTCGGCTTCTTCTACCATCCTCAAGGTATCTTGAACCATGGCGGTGGAAGAAGTTTTGTGGGAATATGTGGATTTCACAAGTGGTCCCCAACAATCCCGCATGTAGAGACATCCTGTTTGCCGCAGATTGTCTGCAGATGCAGGGACAAAATGACCGAGGAGCTGCCGGTTGCCGAAACAGACACTCCGAGGATTTTCACCAGAGCCCCATCTGCCGGGTTGTGGCCCTAATACCACTCGGTGTCAGACCAATCCACCTTGGGTGGCCCTACCACGAACCGAAGTTCCTGACGGCATAGCTCTGACACTACCCGTTGCCAGCGTCCCCACCATGGTGAGGAGAGGATGGACTTTGGGAACCACCCCCCACTGGTCCTCTGATACAAACTTTCTGTTTTAAAGTCATCTAAATTAAAACCTTTTTCAACAAAATTTCATGTACATTTATGATCTCTTTACTCTTTCACTCTTTTTACTTGTTTCAGTCATTTGACTGTGGCCATGCTGGAGCACCGCCTTTAGTCAAGTAAATCGACCCCAGGACTTATTCTTTGTAAGCCTAGTACTTATTCTATCGGTCTCTTTTGCCAAACGGCTAAGTTACGGGGACATAAACACACCAGCATCGATTGTCAAGTGATGTTGGGGGGACAAACACAGACACACAAACATATACACATACATACATATATATATATATATATATATATATATACGACGGGTTTCTTTCAGTTTCCATCTACCAAATCCACTACCCAAGGCCATAGTAGAAGACACCTGCCCAAGGTGCCACGCAGTGGGACTGAACCCGGAACCATGTGGTTGGTAAGCAAGCTACTTATCACACAGCCACTCCTGCGCCTAAACAAAATTATTTTACTAAATTCTTTATTTTCAAAACTGATTGAAACAAAGGCAGCACAATTCTGCAGAAATACGGTAACAAATGATTTCTAAAAAGACAATTGCAAAAATATCATTTTATAAATAACATTGTACTTTATAAGCAACATAAAAGATATAATCCCTATTAAGGATTTTAAACCCAAAAATAGAAAAATAGTATTGTTTGTAAATTATATTGTACCTCAATTATAAATAAGATTTCAAATAAGTATTTATTTACAGAAAGAAAAATAAGCATTTTATTCTTAACGATGCTTTCATTGCTCCCCCAGTAATGATATTTCAATATATCATTGTCACATTTCAACATGTGGCACTATTAATCCCAGCACGTTTTTTTCTCTTTCCATTTTTTATTCTTCTCTTTCTCCATCTGTTTTCTCTCTTCCTTCTTATCTGTTGAAGAGTGTAGGCTCAAAACACCAAAGACTTTTCCATTGTTCACAAGCATCAAACTAATACACCTATTTCTTTACTACCCACAAGGGGCTAAAAACAGAGGGGACAAACCAGGACAGACACATGGATTAAGTTGATTATATCGACCCCAGTGCGTAACTGGTACTTAATTTATCAACCCTGGAAGGATGAAAAGCAAAGCCGACCTCGGCGGAATTTGAACTCGGAACGTAACGGCAGACGAAATACCTATTTCTTTACTACCTAGAAGGGGCTAAACACAGAGGAGACAAACAAGGACAGACACGTGGATTAAGTTGATTATATCGACCCCAGTGCGTAACTGGTACTTAATTTATCGACCCTGAAAGGTTGAAAGGCAAAGTCGACCTCGGCGGAATTTGAACTCAGAACGTAACGGCAGATGAAATACAGCTACGCATTTCGCCTGGTGGTCTAACGATTCTGCCAGCTCGCCACCTTTACACCTGCTTGCTGTTCCCTCATCTGTCTCTGTCTTTTGTTTTTTATACATTTTCACCACATTATTGCCTAAGGTTGTTTCATGAATTTATATTTAAATTAACGCTTTCATATGTAAGGCAACACTTCTATTTAAACTTCACAGAGTTCTCAGCTGAAAACGAGGACTTAAAATACTGGGAACAGTTGAGGTTGTGCACTCATCAGCCCATGGGAGCTATTGTAGGCATGCTTGGGTTTGCACACATCTGTATATGTGTGTGGTTTTGCATTT
>NC_043019.1:20786529-20806529 GCF_006345805.1 Octopus sinensis | reverse complement strand
CAAATTATCGAAAACCTCAAACACGGACATTCATACTTAGACTCCCCAACTGTTGGAAGAGAGAGATCGTTTTATGTCATAGGACTAATTTAATCAATACATATTTCGTTAATAATGCTGGCCAAAACGTTCAGATCAGTGTCTTGCAATAATTATTGTCAGTTTAGCATGGCAGATAAATTATTTATTTATTTATTATATCTATATATGTAAAACTGTAGTTGTGTGAGTGTCTGTCCCCTTCGATTTAGATTCCTAACTACTCCCACATTTTGCGGTGCAGTTTAACCAAATTCGGGTATCTTATTGTCGTGATTCATATCAAGCCCGTCTGAGTATTAGCGCGCATATACGATGAGTCTATGATTTTAAAAATAATTTAACATCATTTTTTATTCCATTTTAATGCATAATTTTTCGTGTGTCGATGGCGGCAGAGTTGGCGTCCACGGTCACACCTGCACCTGTTTGCTTCTCCCCCTTCTTCCCTCCCTCGTGAAGCTGTGGGGAAGGGAGTGAAGGAAATCAACGTCGTAATGCGTTGTTAAGGAGACCAGCATTCTTTTAGAACAACGACTTCATGGCTTGAAGACACCAAAACAGAAATGGCTAAGAAAGCCCGAATTGGCATCTATAAGGGAAGTAACTCTCTAAAAATGCTTATATAGTTATTTCCCTTACAAACCCGAGCAACGCCGGGCGATACTGCTAGTTTTTAATATTTCTAAGCCAAAACAAAGCAAGTTACGAAAATTAATCTTTTTTACTATAGGCAAACTGGCCCCTGGTTCTATGTCACAAACTTCTTGTTTTAATGTGCTCTAAATAAAAAAAACCTTCTTCCATCAAAATCTCATGCCAATTTATGTTTCAAACCCAAGGACAAACTAGTTTTACAAAATACTTCATTATTTTGAAAATTAATCAAAACAAAGTCAAAAATGTGGAAACAAAAGGGTTAAATATTGTCGAAGTCGACTCTCGGTCACTCATTGGATCAGTGTCCTCCAGTCAGTTCTATCCTGAGTCGCTTCCTTCAGATTGGCCATGTCCATTCCGGTATCACTCCTGACGGTGTCAAGCCAGCAGGTTCTTGGTTGGCCTCTTCTTCTCTTGCCACTGACCATTCCGAGCATGATGTCCTTCTCCAGGGATTTTCTCCACATAATATGACTGAAATATGCCAATCTACGCTTGGTGATCCCAGCTTCTAGCGACATTTTCGGCCTTATCTGCTTAAGAACTTCTCCATTGGTGAGCCTTGCTGTCCATGGAATCCGCAAAAGTCTTCTCCAACACCAAAGCTCGAAATTTGGGGAGAATAAGCTAGTTGATCACATTGGTTCCTAGTGCTCAATTGATACCTATATTATCAACCCCAAAAGCAGGAAAGGCAAAGTTGACTTTCACAGACTTTGAGCTCTGAATATATAGAGCTAGAAGAAATTCTGCAAAGCATTTTATCCAATATGCTAATGTTTCTGCCAGCTTGCCATGTCAATTTATTAGAAAGATGGTAGGCATAGTCAACCTTGGGGGAATTTGAGTTCAGAACATAGTATTACATAGGCGCAGGAGTGGCTGTGTGGTAAGTAGCTTGTTTACCAACCACATGGTTCCGGGTTCAGTCCCACTGCATGGCATCTTGGGCAAGTGTCTTCTGCTATAGCCCCGGGCCGACCAATGCCTTGTGAGTGAATTTGGTAGATGGAAACTGAAAGGAACCCATCGTATATATGTATATATATATATATGTATGTGTGTGTGCATGTTTGTGTGTCTGTGTTTGTCCCCTTAGCATTGCTTGACAACCGATGCTGGTGTGTTTACGTCCCCATCACTTAGCGGTTCGGCGAAAGAGACTGATAGAATAAGTACTGGGCTTACAAAGAATAAGTCCCGGAGTCGATTTGCTCGACTAAAGGTGGTGCTCCAGCATGGCCACAGTCAAATGACTGAAACAAGTAAAAGAGTAAAGTCCCCGTCACTTAGCGATTCGGCAAAAGAGACAGATAGAATAAGTACTGGGCTTACAAAAAGAATAAGTCCCGGGGTCGATTTGCTCGACTAAAGGCGGTGCTCCAGCATGGCCACAGTCAAATGACTGAAACAAGTAAAAGAGTAAAAGAGAGAGTAAAGAGTATAGGGAGTTGGACGAAATGCTGTAAAGCATCTTGTCTGGTGTGCTAATGTTTCTGCCATCTTTCTACTTCAATTTATCAGAAATAATTCTTTCTACTATACACATAAGAACTGAAATTTTCAGAGAGTGGGGTGACAGTCAATTACATCAACCCCAGTGCTCAACTTAGTTTATCAGCCCTAAAGTGATGAAAGGCAAAGTCAGCCTCAGTGGAATTTGAACTCAGATCATAAAACCAGAAAAAATGCAACAAAGCACTTTGCCTGGCATGCTTATGATCCTGTTAGCTTGCTACCATAGTTTATTAGTAATTAATACAAATAGATGTTATTTTTTTTATTTTATACTTTATATTTCAATATTTCGGGGTTAGAACCCCTTCTTCAAGAAAACTCTGGAGATATGATGCTGTGGCCTGACTTCTCTGTTCTGTTTTATTATTCCTGTGTAAAAAAAAAAGGAAGAAAAATGCAAAAAATTCACACAGGTGCAAGTAATGGCCCTGTGGTCAGAAAGAGAGGTTCCCTTGGTAAACCACAGGGTTTGGGGTTTGGTCCATGCCACTGCCTGGCACTTTGATCAGATGTCTTCTAATATGTAACTTTGTGATCAACTGATGGTATCTAAGTGGAATTTAGTTCACAGAAAACCCATCGTGTGTGTGTGAGAATGTGCAGTATGTATATGTACATACATACAAACATGCATACTTGCATGTGTGTGTGTGTGTGTGTATGTGGTAAATGAAAAACTGAATATGGAAGATAGGAGAATTTTTATTAATCACAATTGTTTCCACACATCTTGCATTGGTCCCTCACAGGTGAGGCATTTAACAACTGGTTCAAACACATGCACTATATATTCATTCTTCATTCGTTTATTACTGTTCTTATTCTAACTCATGTCCATTGTCCGGAAATCTTTCGCCACACATCTGTGACCTCTTCAGTGACACTATCCATCTTCATGTGTGTGCTCTTGCTCTGCTTATTCCATTCTGTTATATTGTATAATATATATGTGTATATGTACATACGTTATGTATATCACTTCCTTTCTCACTTGTTTTAGTAATTAGACTGCGGCCATGCTGGGGCACCACCTTCTAGAATTTTCAGTTGAATGTATCGACCTCAGTACTTATTTTTTTAAAGCCTAATACTTTTTTTTGCCAAACTGCTAAGCAACAGGGACATTAAGCAGTGGTGGTAGGTGGATAAACACAGACTCAAAGACACACACACACATACACATAGACATATACATACATATATATGATGGGCTTTCAGTTTCTGTGTATCAAATCCACTCACAAAGCTTTGGTTGGCTTGAGACTATGCTAGAAGACATTTGTCCAAGGTGCCATGCATGTGGTTGGGAAGCAAGCTTCTTACCATGAAGCCATGCCCGAACCATAATGTATATCTACATATATATTTGTGTGGGTTGTATAAATGTATACACACATACATATGTATATAATACATACACACTTACCTATATATATATATGTATTTATATATGTATAGACACACACAACACACACACACACAGATATGCAGGGAATGGCATTGGACATTTTGGGGATCTTTGGTTTGTGCTAGAGATCATGGCACTCCCACATCCCTGAGCCTGCGACTCATATTGGCACCAGACATCTCGCTCTGGCTTGTCACTGGATAATGTCAATAGAGTAGAGAGGGTCTATGTTGGACCTAAAACTCTGTACAGGCATTGCTGACCTCTATTCGATATGTGCTGCTTTTTTTTTTATCCTTATATATATTTATTTTATTTTCAGTATATATGTATCTTTATTTTTAATATATATTTATTTATTTTTAGTATATATTTATTTTATTTTTATTTGGAAGTCCTGCGGTGATGGGAAGGTGGTGAAGCATGCAGGCCTGATGGGTTGGAAGTATGTAGTCAGTGACCTGCACATAGGCAGCCCATGCTAGATATAAAGTCATCTCCTTGTCACCTAAGACAGTGATAAGATTTGATTTCTGAGCTGCTCCATTTGGAGAGGGCACTTCTCACCCAGAGGCCAGAGAGGTTCTAGATGAATAAAAAATTGCCTGTCTTTTTATATCTGGTCAGATTAGCTCAACTGACAGATGTCCACCCTGCACTCTAAAAACAAAGAGACTTTTTTTATGAAATCTGGATGGAACTTGAACATTTCTTGTTGGAATGTGCACACTCTATTGGATAACAAGAGTGATTGTAGGCCTCAAAGATGCACTGCACTGCACTTATTGCTTGCAAGCTGAACCACTATAACATTGCTATAGCTGCACTTTCAGAGACTCGTATAGAAGGTGATGGTCAGCTTGAGGAAGTAGGAGATGGATACACCGTTTTTTGGAAGGGTAGGCTGAAGGAGGAGCACAGAGAGGCTGGTGTAGGCTTTGCAGTTCAATCTGATATCCTTAAGAAGTTGGAGGAGCTTCCTGTTCCTATAAAGGAATGTCTAATGACTCTACGATTACACCTAAAAGGTGAGCGGTTTGCTACTCTAATAAGTGCCTATGCACCTACTTTGACTAGTCGTGATGGAGATAAAACTATTTTTATACCCAGCTGAGAGCCATTCTTAGGAAAATCCTCAATTCTGATAAAGTCATTCTACTGAGGGATTGTAGTGCCAGGGTTGGAACATACTGGTAAACATGGAACTCTCTAGACGAAATACTGTTAAGCATTTTGCCCAGTGTGCTAACGATTCCGCTAGCTCACTGCCTTGATAATAATAATAATAATGGTCTTTTCTCTTATAGGTACAAGGCCTAAAATTTTAGGGGAGGGGACTAGTTGATTACATCGATCTCAGTACATAGCTGGTACTAAATTTATTGATCCCGAAAGGATGAAAGGCAAAGTCAACCTCAGCAGAATTTGAACTCAGAACGTAAAGACCGCAAAGCATTCAGACCACCAACAGCAGTGGAGGTGCAATGGCCCAATGGTTAGGGCAGCGGACTTGCGGTTGGAGGATCACAGTTTCGATTCCCAGACCGGGCACTGTGTGTGTTTATTGAGTGAAAACACCTAAAAGCTCCACGAAGCTCCGGCAGGGTGGTTGGCGACCTCTGTTGTACTATTTCGCTCAAACTTTCTCTCACTCTTTCTTCTTGTTTCTTGTCCCCGACTTCCTACGCAACCGCTGAGCCTAGATGCGCATTCATCCATCCGTCAATGCTCTCGGTGTCGGGGGTTGACCTGCTTTCTCTTACGAATAGCAAAGGACCACATTTCGGACTTCTAGGATGAAGACCGCTTCGCTCAACAAACAAACAAACCACCAACAGCATATCTCACCCAATTGTTATTCTCTGACCTAAAGACATAATCTTATAGTAGTTACATTCACTCTTATTATTTTCATTCACCTGTTGACAAGTTCACTGGAGGTGAATACTTTCCTCTCCATTCTCACTTTCATCTCCAAATGAAGCTGAAAAATTTAATGAGAGGAGCTAGGCCAAGAGGGTAACTATGTTTGTTCGCATCTAAGCATAGACTCCTGAAACAATAATGATTGCAAATTTTGGCTCAAGGCCTGCATGTTTGGGGCAGGGGCTAAGTTGATTACATCGAACCAGATGTTCATCTGGTGCCTATTCTATCGACTCCAAAAGGACGAATGGCAAAGTCAACTCCAGCAGAATTTGAACTCGGAAGTTAAAGACGAACGATGGCAGCGAGCTGGCAGAAACGTTAGGACGTCGGGCGGAATGCTTGGTGGTATTTCGTCGTCCGTTACGTTCTGAGTTCAAATTCCGCCGAGATCGACTTTGCCTCTCAACCTTTCGGGGTCGATATAATCAACTTAATCCGTTTGTATGTCCTTGTTTGTCCCCTCTGTGTATAGCCCCTTGTGGGTAGTAAAGAAATAGGTATTTCGTCTGCCGTTACGTTCTGAGTTCAAATTCCGCTGAGGTCGACTTTGCCTTTCATCCTTTCGGGGGTCGATTAAATAAGTACCAGTTATGCACTGGGATCGATACAATCGACTTAATCCGTTTGTATGTCCTTGTTTGTCCTCTCTGTATTTAGCCCCTTGTGGGTAGTAAAGAAATAGGTAAAGACGAACGAAATTCCATTAAGCCTTTTGCCAGACGTGCTAATGGTTCTGCCAGCTCATCGCTTTCCTGAAACAAGTTGGGCTCGATTCGCTTATGAGTGAAGGCTTAGGTTTTATCCCTATTTTTGAAGACTACAAAAAAACTGATGATTGCTCCCCTCTCTTCTTTTGGATCTAAATTCTCCTATAGAGATAGGATAAATCTAGAACGATGATCATATAGAGATCAAACCCGGCCATAGACAGTGAGAAAAAATAATTCCACGAAATTTGGGAATAGCTTTTTTAGACGACGATGTCTATTTTCAATCGATACAAGATTTACGACCCTTACATGAAATTCGTGTCATTCTCCGGATTATTTCCCTTAATTGAATAGTCTCCCATAGCAACTAAGGGAAGACTACTTGCATTACAGATACATGATGAGCTTTAAGAAATAGTTGAAAGTAGCCTCCCTTTAATTTTTATCGTACCGACGTCTTTCTCACGTTCATACACAGCATACAGGCAAATAAACACATACACACACGCGTGCGCATACACACTTACCCACACGCATGTACATACATACATACATACATACAGGGCGAACCGAAAGTCAGGCACCAAAAGATGACATTTTATTTGAGCTGGCAGAAACGTTAGCACGCCGGTCGAAATGTTTAGCGGCATTTCGTCCGTCCTTGGGTTCTGAGTTCAAATTCCGCCGAGGTCGACTTTGCCTTTCATCCTTTCTGAGTCGATTAAATATGTACCAGTTACGCACTGAGGTCGATATAATCGACTTAATCCGTTTGTCTGTCCTTGTTTGTCCTCTCTGTGTTTAGCCCCTTGTGGGTAGTAAAGAAATAGGTATTTCGTCTGCCGTTACGTTCTGAGTTCAAATTCCGCCGAGGTCGACTTTGCCTTTCATTCTTTCGGGGTCGATAAATTAAGTACCAGTGAAATACTGGGATCGATGTAATCGACTAGTCCCCTCCCCCAAAATTTCAGGCTTTGTGCCTATAGTAGAAAATAGTGTTATTATTACTATTATCATTATTAAGGCGGCGAGCCGGCAGGATCGTTAGCACGCCGGGCGAAATGCTTAGCAGTATTTCGTCTGTCGTTACGTTCTGAGTTCAAATTCTGTCTGCTCATCCCCACTCCTGCATATTCTGCAAATAAGTTGAAAAAAAAATCTCTTCAGGCATGACTGTGTGGTTAAGAATTTCGCTTTGCAGTCATGTGGTTTCGGGTTCAGTCCCACTGTCTGGCACCTTGAGCAAGTGTCTTCTGCCGTACCAACTAATGTAAGTAAATATGATAGGCGGAAACTGTGTGGAATCCTGTCATATATAAGTTATGTGAGTCTCTTCGTGTTTATTCAAATCCCAATCCCAGCTCCTCCGCTCGACAACTGGTGTCGGTTTGTTTACTTCGCTGTAACAGCGGTTCAGCAAAAAAAAAACTATAAAATAAATACCAGACTTTAAAATGAATACTGAGATCGACTTGCTCGGCTTAAACTCTGCAAAGCAGTGCCCCAGCATGGCCGTAGCCCAATGACTGGAACAAATAAAAAAAATATAAAGATAAAACCTGAAGAGTTAAACACGGAAGTTCGTTTCGGTAAAACAAGCAAAATAAAAATTAAGTCTGGAATATATACAATAAGAGTTACTTCCAGCGATCCTCAATGGAGGTCCATTAGGTGTCTCTGAATGGATTCCCTGAAGTCTTAGGATGCCTATGAGTTCCGGAGTTTGACGCAGTCGAAGCGTCGGCAAGGGATGTTTGCCGAGACCCGCTTTGGTGGGCTGCGGATCTTGATGGTCAAGGCGAGAAATAAGGCGGTGATCCGTCCAGCAGTCATCTGTACCAGGCATGGAACGGGTGATGCGTACATCTCGTCTGTCCCCGGATCTTGTCAGAACGTAGCCGAGGATGTGCCAGTGTTTAAACCGTGGGTGTTTCCAGGTCATTCTTCATCGGGTAGGGAGACGAAATTGGGAGTTGGTGATGATGAGTTCGTTCTCGGCGCAAAGGCCCAGGAGGAGCTGGTCATTGGCTTTGCATTTCCCAATGCCGTGATGACCAAGAATGACATTCCACAGACAATGGTCACTGCCGACTCTGCCGTTAAAGTCCCCACGACGAGTTTTCCATACACAGAGACTGTCTGGATGGTGCGCTCCAGTAGGTTATAGAACGAAGCCTTGACGTCATCTTCAGATATGAGGATAGGGGCATACACAGATCAGCGTAAGGAATGTGTCCCGAATGAATGGTATCTGAACTGCCATCAGATGCTCACTTACGGCAGTTTGGATTAGTCTGTGTTGGTCCACGAGTCGCGTTTTGATGGCAAGGCCAACTCCATGGTTCATTAGGATTCTACCCCTTCCAAAAGATATTGTATATGTGTGTAGGCATCTCGAGAGTCGTTGAGAAATTCTATTAATGATCCTCTCGTTAGTCCACAGAATAGACGGAGATTGTTCGGAGCAGAGACTGCGAAAGTGACTGTGCTTTACCAGTCAGCTACCAGGTGTAACCCATTCGTTTTATTATCCATTATATATACGTATACACACACACACACACACACACACATACATACATACATACATATATACGTGTATATGTATATATACATACACAAACACAAACACACACACACACACACACACCACACACACACACACATATATATATATATATATATATATATATATATATATATATATATATATATATATATAACTAATGTAGGCTAAAATTTTTTTCGAGAAAAAAATTTTATCAATGGCCAGCATATCAAAAAATACCTTTAATGGTTAGATTTATAAATAATTTACAAAATAAAGGCAAAAGAAAAATTCTAATGCCAAATATGCCGAAAAAAAGACAATTGTCAATAACCATTATAATTTATGCGTCTCGAAACAAACCGGCAGAAATTTCTAAAAAATCCGTTATTACGGTATTGGTCCCAATTTCGGGGTTAATTCATAAGAATCTTCCCCTCTTCAGCGATAAAAACGTGAGATATAAGTGAAATACTTACTCATACCCATGGAAAAAGCAAGCACTAAGTCCTGAGCAGACCTAAGTACCCCAAATATATCCAAAATAGAAAATCTTCGGCACATCTCGAGACACGTGTGATTCGAACTAGAAACTTTCACAGACTTAGTGCTTGCTTTTTCCATGGGTATGAGTAAGTATTTCACTTATATCTCACGTATTTATCGCTGAAGAGGGGAAAATTCTTATGAATTAACCCCGAAATTGGGACCAATACGGTAATAACGGATTTTTTAGAAATTTCTGTCGGTTTGTTTCGAGACGCATAAATTATAATGGTTATTGACAATTTTGTCTTTTTTTCGGCATATATATATATACTTACTGAACAAGGGTGACATTAAGCGACCAGAGCGACGTAGAGTCCTCCTCTGCAAAGAACTTGCCCGCTTCAACATCGACGTGGCAGCCTTGAGCGAGACTAGGCTTCCCGAAGAAGGCAGCATCAGAGAAGCTGGCTCCAAATACACTATCTTTTGGAAGGGGTAGAATCCTAATGAACCATGGAGTTGGCCTTGCCATCAAAACGCGACTCGTGGACCAACACAGACTAATCCAAACTGCCGTAAGTGAGCATCTGATGGCAGTTCAGATACCATTCATTCGGGACACATTCCTTACGCTGATCTGTGTATGCCCCTATCCTCATATCTGAAGATGACGTCAAGGCTTCGTTCTATAACCTACTGGAGCGCACCATCCAGACAGTCTCTGTGTATGGAAAACTCGTCGTGGGGACTTTAACGGCAGAGTCGGCAGTGACCATTGTCTGTGGAATGTCATTCTTGTCATCACGGCATTGGGAAATGCAAAGCCAATGACCAGCTCCTCCTGGGCCTTTGCGCCGAGCACGAACTCATCATCACCAACTCCCAATTTCGTCTCCCTACCCGATGAAGAATGACCTGGAAACCCCCACGGTTTTAAACACTGGCACATCCTCGGCTACGTTCTGACAAGATCCGGGGACAGACGAGATGTACGCATCACCCGTTCCATGCCTGGTACAGATGACTGCTGGACGGATCACCGCCTTATTTCTCGCCTTGACCATCAAGATCCGCTGCCCACCAAAGCGGGTCTCGGCAAACATCCCTTGCCGACGCTTCGACTGCGTCAAACTCCGGAACTCATAGGCATCCTAAGACTTCAGGGAATCCATTCAGAGACACCTAATGGACCTCCATTGAGGATCGCTGGACCAACCTTCCTGAAGCCATGACCGCTGCCGCCGAGAGGGCGATCGGCTTTGCCCGGAAGAAGAACCAAGACTGGTTTGACGAGAATGATGAAACCATCTCCCGTCTGATCGAAGCCAAACTCCGGACACGCCTAGCCCTCGAGAACCACGCCACTGCGGAGAACAAACGAAAACACTAGCAAGCATCAGCGGAATACCAGCGAGGAATTCGAGAAGCTCAGAACATCTGGTGGCAGAGGAGACGCAAAACTATGCGGACCAACGAAACTTGCGCAGCTTTTATGCAGTTACCACAAGGTCATCAGTGGGCGGCCTGAAGAACGCAGCTGGCTCTACGATAACCGACACCCAGGAAATTCTCGATCGCTGGAAGTTCCATTTCGAGTGCCTACTTAACGACCACTCACGCACCCCTGACGATCTCCTCCAAAACACCCACAGCTCCCCATCCGCCATTGGATGTCCCTGCCGCCCTCACGTGATAAGTTCAACAAGGCACTTGTGCACCTGAAGCCGGGGAAAGCTCCAGGACCAGACAACATCCCGTTTGAGTTTTTCACACACGGGGGTCCTGAGCTGAGAAATCATCTGATACTCCTTATCCTTAAGATCTGGGAAAGCAAGACCCCCACCTCCCTCGAACGACTTCCGCGATGCAACTATCATCACCATCTACAAAAAAGGAGACCGAGAGGATTGCAACAACCATCGAGACATCTCACTCCTGAGCATCGCAAGTAAGATCTTCGCCCGTATCCTGCTCAATCGCCTCCTCATCCTCGCAGAAGACGTCCTCTCTGAGTCCCAGTGTGGCTTTCGACCCTCTCGAGGCACAATCGACATGATCTTTTGTGCCCGTCAACTCCAGGAGAAGTGTCAGGAACAACAACAACAACCTGCAATGCTCTTCTTCTGGGATCTAAAGAAAGCCTTTGACAAGGTCCCCCGTTCTGCAATGTGGGCCATCCTTGCCCAGTTCGGATGTCCGGAGGACTTCATTAACCTGGTCCGCTCCCTTCACGACGGCATGGTGGGTAGGGCATGCCATACATAAAAATGCCCTTCAGATCCGGTTCCCATCACTGGGGTTCAAGGATGCGTCCTGGTACCAATCTGTTTCTCTTTATAGTTGGCCGCCATGTTCAACGAAATCCCGCTAGACTTGCGTTCCATCATCGTCATCATCATCAACATCATCACTATCATCATCCTCATCACCACCACCACCACCACCACCATCATCATCATCATCATCATCATCATCATCATCATCATCATCATCATCATCATCATCATCATCATCATCATCATCATCATCATCATTATTAAGGCTGCGAGCTGGCAGAATCGTTAGCACGCCGGTCGAAATGTTTAGCGGCATTTCGTCCGTCCTTAGGTTCTGAGTTCAAATTCCGCTGAAGTCGACTTTGCCATTCATCCTTTCGGGGTTGATAAACTAAGTACCAGTTACGCACTTGGGTCGATATAATCGACTTAATCCGTTTGTCTGCCCTTGTTTGTCCTCTCTGTATTTAGCCCCTTGCGGGTAGTAAAGAAATAGGTATTTCGTCTGCCTTTACGTTCTGAGTTCAAATTCCGCCGAGATCGACTTTGCTTTTCATCCTTTCGGGGTCGATAAATTAAGTACCAGTTACGCACTGAAGGTCGATGTAATCGACTTATACCGTTTGTCTGTCCTTGTTTGTCCTCTCTGTATTTATTTAGCCCCTTGCGGGTAGTAAAGAAATAGGTATTTCGTCTGCCTTTACGTTCTGAATTCAAATTCCTCCGAGGTCGACTTTGCCTTTCATCTTTTCGAGGTCGATTAAATAAGATGTAAATGACTCATCCTCTCACCCAAAACTGAGTTCAAATTCCGCCAAGGTCGACTTTGCCTTTCATCCTTTCGAAATCGATCAAATAAGTACCAGTTGGGTACAGGGCTCGATGTAATCGACTTACTCCATCCCCTAAAATTGCTGGACTTGTGCCAAAATTTTAAATCATTATGGTTGTTGTTGTTGTTTTTGTGGCTAATTTAAATATCACCATTTTATTCGAAAAAGATATTGAATTTCAATTTAAACGTCGCTATTCGATGGGAGAACATTGAACTTTCAGGAAGTTTTAACTTTAATCTTTACAATAGAAAAAGAAAGAAAATGGAAACGAAATATTTCTCAAAGAAACCTGGAAGCTGGATTTTGAAATTTTTACTCTAAACGGTCAAATTCCTGGCAATTCAAAGAAACTTTGCGAAAGTCTTAGTTTTGAATGGGGAAAAATGTTTCTGATTGGATAATGGAAAGTGTGATGCGATATGTGTGTGTGAATGTATTTTGAATGTCTGTCTGTAAACGTATAGCGTATTTGAGTGTGTATATAATGTGTATGTGTGTGTGAGTGAGTGTCTATGGGTGTATGCGTGAGAGAGAGTTTACGTGTGTTTATGTGTATATATCTTGGGTATCTATCTACGTATAATAACGTATTTGAGTATGTGTGTGTTTTTACTTCCATTTGTCTACTTGGATATCTGTATGTATCTGAATGTTTATAATAATTTATTAGAGTTTATGTGTCTGGATGTGGATGTGTGTGTGTGTGTGTATGTGTTGTGAGTAACCTTATGTATCTGTTGCCGTATGTATAATGTATGCGTGAGTGCACTTAATTTTTCTATGAGTCACAAGAAAACGAAATGAAAATCAACAAACAAAACGGGTTATTTCCATCTGGTTCTGGCCTGCACCGAGCCGCCGTCCTACCACTAACAGGCGTTGCCGCCAACGCGAACAGCCGTTTGGCTATGATGAAGACGTCAGTGATGATAATGATGATGATGATGGTGTAAATGGTGGTGATGGCGTAAGTGGTGGTGGTGGTGGTGATGGGTGGATCAGAATAAGATGAGGAACAGGAAAAAAAGATTAAAAAAACCAGTAAGTGTGTAAGTGGCGGTTGTCATGGCAACTAACGAGGCAACTGTAGCACTTCTATGTACTAGTGCGGAGACTAACGTGTTAGTTAACTAATTATTTTGGGTTTTTTTTACTACACGTGCATAAATACACATACACACACATACACACTCACACAAATATATAGGTCGGCTATTGATATATATATTTATATACTTATATATATATTTAGTCGAGCAAATCGACCCTGGGACTTATTCTTTGTAAGCCCAGTACTTATTCTATCGGTTTATTTTGCCGAACCGCTATATATATATAAATAAATAGAGAGAGAGAGAGAGGGGGGGAGATTACTAGATAGATAGCCACATTCATACATACATACACATATATTATATATATATATATATATATATATTTGTAAATAGTAAGGGATAACTCCAAACGTTTACCGGTTTGCTCTCAGGTATTCAAAAGAGGTTATTTAACAATAACACACACATACACATACATAAACATACATATACATATGTATTTATGGATCTTTTCGCTTTATATATATATATATATATATATATATTATATATATATATATATATTCATATATATATTACGGAGATGTACTTGCATAGCAAGTGACCTGATCTGAGATCGTGTGCTGGAACGAAAACAATTGCAGCATGGAAGGTGTTTATAAGCCATTTAAGAATCACACAAAATCCGTTAGATTCACTTCAGCATTTAAATTTGATTTGCCAAAATATTTTCATCGCTTTGAGACCGCAACCTGTTCACTAACATAATTCCGTGCTGCAATTGTATATATATATATTGGGTAAACTAGCAAAATGACCATATATATATATATATATATATTGTATCTCTCTCTCTCTCTCTCTCTCTATATATATATATATATATATATATATATATTGTATATATATATATTGTATATATATCTATTTATATATATATAGAAATATTAAAATTACTAAGTCTCTCTAAAAGAGAACAACGGCAGCGTTCCCGAAAATATTAGTTATCGCCATACTAATATGGCATTCTTATAAAAATAAGAATAAAGCTGTCCGCTTATTAGCTCCATGAGCCATCGCCTTAAGTTAGCTATTTGATACACAAACTGTATCCATATAACCTTTGAACAAGGGAGGTCAGTCGCTCCACACTACTTGGCCGGCAGCTACAGACGCGTTTCGGGGTATTGCCCCTTTTCAATGCAGCGTAGCCAGACCAGTAGGTGTCGCTTCCGACAATCTCTGTTCAAAGGTTTTATTTACCTAGCTTCGGTGGAATACATCCACTTGTTTTCAATAATAGAATATTAAAATTACTAAGTCTCTCTAAAAGAGAACAACGGCAGCGTTCCCGGAAAATATTAGTTATCGCCATACTAATATGGCATTCTTATAAAAATAAGAATAAAGCTGTCCGCTTAGAGCGACTGACCTCCCTTGTTCAAAGGTTATATGGATACAGTTTGTGTATCAAATAGCTAACTTAAGGCGATGGCTCCATGGAGCTAATAAGCGGACAGCTTTATTCTTATTTTTATAAGAATGCCATATTAGTATGGCGATAACTAATATTTATATATATATATATATATATATATATATATATATATATTGTATATATATCTATTTATATATTTCTTCAATTCACTAATAATATTTATATATATATATATATATATATATGCCTATAATAGAAAGGATTGTTGTCGTTGTTTAGCATCAAGCCAGCTCTGATTGAACCCTGTATTCAAAAGCATGTGGTATACTGGGCTGTTATTTCTAGCAAGTCAGTTAACCACATAAACACCACCACCCCCTCTTTGAATCTTTACAATTCAACTGGGGCTATTTTTGTGTGTTTATCAAGAGCCCAATCCCAGATGTGTGAGTGGTGCTTGGATGTGGGGTGACCTCGTGGATTAATTGAGTGATGCCGGTAATGGTTCACTGCTTAAGAGGTGGGCAAATATTTAGACTGTTGTATACGTGATATCACCACATAAAGATAGGCTGCAGTCAATCATTGGTAGTGATGATGATTGTCAGGACTTAATGATGTGTTAATGTGTGCATGTATGTGTGTTGTTCTTATGTAAGGAAGGGCTTGGTGAGCTGGCAGAAACATTAGCATGCCGGACGAAATGTGTAGCCGTATTTCATCTGCCATTACGTTCTGAGTTCAAATTCCGCCAAGGTCGACTTTGCCTTTCATCCTTTCGGGGTCGATAAATTAAGTACCAGTTACACACTGGGGGTCGATGTAATCAACTTGATCTGTTTGCCTGTCCTTGTTTGTCTCCTCTGTGTTTAACCCCTTGTGGGTAGTAAAGAAATAGATAATTTGTTTCTTTCACAGACAGACACAGACACACACACACACACACGTGTGAACGAGCATGCATGCACACATATGCATGTAGTGATTTCATCTTGGTACTATTGGTGGAGACTAGATCAGTACATTTTCATTACGTAAGGTTTCTCAAGAAATCTGTTTGTGCAAGCAGTGCTATATCAAACACAGGATGTTGTCTAGACCAGTGCTTTTTAAACTTTTTACTGGAGCGGAACCCCAAGGAAACATTTCACTGGCTCGAGGAACCCTTGTGCAATAATTTAATAATCTTATGCACATATATCTGCACAGGAGAATTAAAAATTACTGCCAATTTTAGCAGAACCCCTGGACTGTACTGGCAGAACCCTAAGGTTCCACGGAACCCTGGTTGAAAACCACTGGTCTAGACTAATAACCTCTGAGTGCAGAATGTTAAGAAAGGAATGAGTTACTATCTTCATTGGAATGGGCATGATTGGAAGTAACAGTAATCAGGTTGTTAATGTTCTTAACGAAAAATCGAAGAGTGACATCAATGTCTCATGAAGGACATCAGAATTAAAACCATTTAGGCCGTAAGCTGGCAGAATCGTTAGCATGCCGGGCAAAATGCTTGGTATTTTGTCTGTCTTTACGTTCTGAGTTCAAATTCTGCCAAGGTCGACTTTGCCTTTCATCCTTTCGGGGTCGATTAATTAAGTGCCATTTACGCACTGGGGTCAATATAATCAACTTAATCCGCTTGTCTGTCCTTGTTTGTCCCCTCTGTGTGTAGCCCCTTGTGGGTAGTAAAGAAATAAGAATTAAAAGCATTTTAGTTCGGAGAAATACCTGCCAGTAGATGCTTTGGTGATGTGGTTTGAAGGGAAAGTTACTGGCCCCAGAGAAGGAATAAGAATGGAGGCCATTGATTGATGACTTCATCAAGAGGTCAAGGGTTTTGTTGGTGTCAAAGGCAATAACAATGAAATCACCCTAATGTTTGGAGAACGAGAGACCTCTGGTGTGTACTGCAAGAGGACAAACCCTAGGAGATCTGCATTTATGAGAATCATATTGGTGGTGACTTGGAATGGGGACTTGAGGTAATCTTTAAATGCTGCTTATGACTATTGCCATGACCTTTGAACTGTTGAAAGTGAAGACAAAGCAATAATTGGTTAGGGTTAGGGAAGTGAAGGTGGCAGGATGTAGGATCAGAAAAATTGCCTTTCTTAGTGGAATTTATTATCAGCTGTTTTCATGGGTTAGAGCAGGATGAAAATTCAGTGTTTGGGGGTTAATAGAAGGAATGCCAGCAGGCCCTGTAGACTTGTTGGCTTAGAGTATTTGGAGATATTTTCATGGTGATATTACAAGTGGTTGCAGAGACAGAAACATGTCTCTGGTAAAGAAGTGCAGCATTATTTGGAAATACAACAAGCAACAAAGGTGGTAATTTTATCAGGAGGCATGCTACATATAGATCTATTGTAGCCGAAGAAAGACGAGGTTAGGAACATTTTTAAAAGCTGGTAACAATAATCTGATGAAGAGACCATAAGGGCTGGTTACCATTTGGGAAGGTGAAATGCTTACAAGCCATACAATACATGAGGACCCTCTTTGCTTTCTTTATGGTCATCTTTAAAGTGATGTAGTGTTAGGTCAAGCTTTCACTGTTGATAATAGTGGGTGACTTCTTCCAGATATTGCAGCAAGTATTCTTTCCAATACATCGGTGAATGAACCCCTTGAGAGCTGAAGGATGATGGGCCTTAGTGGGAACTTACATTTGACAGTTGTACTGGTCACTCACTTAGCTATTACAGGGGTGTCAGGATATATTTTCTGATTGGGTGTGTCAGGATATATTTTCTGATTGGGTGTGTCAGCATAGGACTGGACACAAGCTATTAAACTAAAAAAATTTGGTAAAAGTTCTTGTGTGAAAGATTTCCCTATGGAATGGCTTAAAATTTATCCTTGGTTGACCTTTGCCATTATGTAATGTCTAACCTCACGTTGACTTTATAAAAAGGTCATATATTTTTCTTTAGAAAACTGGGGAAAAAGATATAAGCCTGTTCACAATGCATACAAAAAGTGCTTTGATGACGTGGATAAACCATAGAGCAAAATGCAAACACAAAACATAGGTGCTAGGTCGAGAAATTGTTGTAGAGAAGCAGTAAGTAGAGCAGAACTAAGAGTACTGAAAGATTATTATTAAGACTCATTTGTTCACTATCCTCTAAAAATATGATTCAGGGAAGTCATGCAGAGAACAGTAATCTCTTAAAAATATATATTAATAACATTGTACAATTGAATGTTATGTGATTTTGGCGTCTCAGTTGGATTGGTAAAGCCCTCATTGGCTTTTTCAACTTTCGCTTGAAAAGGAAAGTGACGGTAGAGAGGGAGGTGCTTGAGTGAGTTTACGAAAAGGTGGGTGAAAGTTGTGAAAATGGCAAGAGTGGATGGTACCACTCTCAGTATAGACCTGTGAGATGGAAGAAAGAAGTTGGAGACAAAGGAAAACTGCCTTGCAAGCCCGATTAAAGGAGGGCGGCAGAGCAATCATCATTATGGACTCGGACGACAGACGGATCTGTCCTACATGTGATAGCAACTGTTTGACATTACTCCATAAGTCAGCAATGCCCAGACACTGAACAAGTGCATGCAGAACAGTTCTGTCACTCTGCGAGCACCTTGGACAAACCCATCTGACAGCACATCTGTTCCTGTAGAATTTATCTCGAACCGGTAGCACCCCTCGGTAGCACTGCCAGGCCAAAGACATCTGGAAATTATCCATAACAGTCCTCGATCAGAAAGTCCTCCAGTTCATCTTCGTCGACGCCTAGGGTCTCCCCGAGGATGTCGTCGCACTTCCCTACTACTAATCCTCTATAAATATCTAAAGTGGAACATCCACTGATCCTATTGCCCGGCTTTTAGAGGACACTGAGTGCCTGACAACATTCTAAGTGCCAGGTGCCCAGTCTCAGCTTATCCTTTACCCAGGACTGCAGCTGCATCAAGGAAAAGAGCTGCAGAAAGGCGTGTCTCACAAACGAAACCCACCCACGTTTGCCTTCTAAAAATCGCTGCCAGTGGTGGAACCTGAGTACATGTCTGCACATTAAAAGCCATGGCATGCCTAACGTGCCACGCAAAGGAAGTTGGCAGCAGACCGAGCACCTGACCACTGGAACATGTCCCTTCCACAAGAAAATAAACATGATACACTCCAATCTAATTAAACAGTAACTAGGGAAAGGCACGATGGTCAGACGATAAATAATCCTTTCTACTAAAGGCACAAGGCCTGAAATTGTAGGGGAGAGGGGCTGTTGATTAGATTGACCCCAGTACGCAACTGGTACTTAATTTATTGACACAAGGCAGTGAGCTGGCAGAAACGTTAGCACGCCGGGCGAAATGCTTAGTGGTATTTCATCTGCGTTACGTTGTGAGTTCAAATTCCGCCGAGGTCGAATTTGCCTTTCATCCTTTCGAGGTCGATAAATTAAGTACCAGTTACGCACTGGGGTCGATGTAATTGACTTAATACCTATGTCTGTCCTTGTTTGTCCCCTCTGTGTTTAGCCCCTTGTGGGTAATACAGAAATAGGTACTTAATTTATTGACCCCGAAAGGATGAAAAACAAAGTCGACCAGAGGTAGACTCCTTCTTTGTCTTGGGAGTGGGTGTGAGTGTAGGTGTGGGAGTAGGAGTTGGGGTCTTGAGCACTTGTTTATGATTTTGCACTTGTATTTGTAATGTTGGCAGCAGTGGGACTTTATTTTACCTTGTTTCAGGGCATAAAACCTTTAAGTGATTTACAGATCCACATTTGTGGCATCTTGGCCTTCTACTCTCCATGAACACTGACTGGTGAGTACCATCTGTGAGATCGATTAGATCGGGCAGCTGGTCAACATGGTCCTGCTTTTGCATTGCAAGGTCAGTTCCATGCCTATACCTAACCAATTTTGCTTAGGTAGTTTCTTGACCTCCAAAACAGCCGCCACTAACCAGGTAATGAATATTTCTGGTGGCACATTCAGCACCCTAATCTTGGCAAGATGTTGGCCATGATAGCTGGGTATTAAGAAAAAGTTGTCATTCCTCAAAGTGGTTGTGGAATTACATCTAGCTTCTTCTTCCATCCCAAATCTCACCTCAATGGTTCCAAACTTCTA
>NC_043019.1:20756529-20784029 GCF_006345805.1 Octopus sinensis | reverse complement strand
ATTAAGTACCAGTTACGCACTGGGGGGGGGGGTCGATGTAATCAACTTAATCCGTTTGTCTGTCCTTGTTTGTCCCCTCTATGTTTAGCCCCTTGTGGGCAATAAAAAAAATAAGAAACTGAAAGAAGTCATTGTGTGTGTGTGTGTGTGTTATATGTATGTATTGTGAAGGTGCATAGCTTAGTGGTTAGGGTATTAAGCTCATAGTATTCAGGTCGTAAGTTCAATTACTGGCAGCACGTTGTGTCCTTGAGCAAGACACTTTATTTCACATTGTTCCAGTCTATTCAGCTAGGAAAAAATTAATTGTACCAGTAATTCAAAAGATCAGCCTTGTCAAAATCTGCATCATATATATATAGAGATAGATAGATAGATAGATAGATAGATAGATAGATAGATAGATAGATAGATAGATAGATATATATAGATAGATAGATAGATATAGATATAGATAGATAGGTGGTGAGCTTTCGGGGTCGATTAAATAAGTATCAATTACATGGTGGGGTCGATATAATCGACTTAATCTGTTTGTCTGTCCTTGTTTGTCCTCTCTGTGTTTAGCCCCTTGTGGGTAGTAAAGAAATATATATAATATATATATATATATATATATATATATATTATATATATAATATATATATATATATATATATATATATATGTATATATATATATATATGTCTATATATATATGTGTATATATATATATATATATATGATTAACGAGAGAGATGGAAGATACAAGAATGTTTATTGATCACTACAACTGTTGACCTATCTAGTATCGATCCCTCATGAGTGGGATACTGAGCATCTGGTTTAGATGTATCTGACGGTGTGGATGTGTCTCCTGTATATAAAATACAAAATGGGACAAGAACGGAAAACATCCGGACAGTTAGGTGATACAAAAATGGGACAACAAAACATCCAGATAGACGATACAAAGAAAACAAGGACGGGTTATATTCTATAATTATATACGTAATTATAATCAGGGGTCACCTAATTGCTTCGCCATGCACTGATTTAGAAATAAGAGCTAAATGCCTTTTCTACTACCATAAAGATCTTCTAGACAGCAACACATAATCAATTAATTGATTAATTGATTAATCAATTAACTAATTTTTGCCTTTTATTATTATTATATATATGCAAATATGTATGTATGCATGCATGCATGTATGTATGCATGTATGTATGTATGTATGTATGCATGCATGCATGTATGTATGTATGTATGTATGCATGTATGTATGTATGTATGGATGTTTGGATGTATGTATGTATGTATGTATGTATGTATGTATGTATGTATGTATGTAAACACACACACACATGCACAGACATATATACATCACACAGAAGGGGCTTCTACACTATTCCTCTCTACCAAATCCACTCAGAATGTTTTTCTTGGCCTAGAACTATAGTAGAAACACTTGTCCAAAGTGCTGTGGGATTGAACCTAATATCATTCGGTCACGAAGCAAACTTCTTAAACCACCCAGTCATCCATGGCCGTCGATTAATTAAAAAAACTCATTATTATAAATTGGAATTTGAAGATGGCAAAGTAGCAGAATCATTAGCATTGGAAAAAATGTTTTGTGGTATTTGTTCCAACTCTTTACATTCTGGGTTCAAATCTGCTGAGGTGAACTTTGTCTTGGATTCCTTTCAGGATCAATAAAATAAAGTACCTGTCAAGTAAGTACTGGATTCAAACATAGGTGACTAAATGCCTCCCCTCAAAGCTAAAACTGCTTGGCTTGTTGTCTAAATTGGATAGCATTAATAAAACTGGAGGTGGGGTGAGGTGGGGGGATTTAGTGCTGGAGTTGGTGTAATTGATTAACCAAATTCCTGCAAAAATTGCTAACCTTGTGCCTAAATCAGAAACTATCATCATCATCAGCAGCAGCAGAATCACCATCATCATCACCACCACTAACATTATCATTATCATCAACAGAAACATCATCAACAGTATCATTATCATCATCATCACCCAGGTCACATCATCCAACATGAACAGAATCACGTCATCATCATCATCATCATTATCATCACCATCATCATCATCATCATCATCATCAACATAATCATCATAATCATCATCATTATTATCTACATGATCATCACCGTTGTCATCATCATCATCACCATCATCATCATCAACACTGCCATTGTCACCATCACCATCATCATCATCATCATCATCATCATTGTCTTCATCATTATTACTAGCATTAGTGAAATCACTTTGACATCCACAACTCATCAACGATGAAGATGGAGAAGGTAAAAAATAGAATTTTTTTTTTAATAAAATAAAATAAAAAGAAAATAATATAGGCGCAGGAGTGGCTGTGTGGTAAGTAGCTTGCTAACCAACGACATGGTTCTGGGTTCAGTCCCACTGCGTGGCATCTTGGGCAAGTGTCTTCTGCTATAGCCCCGGGCCGACCAATGCCTTGTGAGTGGATTTGGTAGACGGAAACTGAAAGAAGCCTGTCGTATATATGTATATATATATATGTTTGTGTATGTGTGTTTGTCCCCCTAGCATTGCTTGACAACCGATGCTGATGTGTTTACGTCCCCGTCACCTAGCGGTTCGGCAAAAGAGACCGATAGAATAAGTACTGGGCTTACAAAGAATAAGTCCCGGGGTCGATTTGCTCGACTAAAGGCGGTGCTCCAGCATGGCCGCAGTCAAATGACTGAAACAAGTAAAAGAGTAAAAGAGTAAAAGAGTATATGTTGGCCATAGCAAAACACATTCAGCAAGACTTGACAACAACTTGAACCAAGGACATTTCAGTTTGGTAATCCGACACGCAATTGCTCTACCGACCCAGCCACATGCATTTCATGAATCACCGTTAGTGGAATTGCGGAATTGCAGAGAAAAGTTCACAGTAGACCCATTTGATTGTTGATTCTGATGTGTTTCTGAAGAAAAAAGATTCTCTTTTTTTTTGACAGAGAAGTTCTTGGTGAGGTGAAGGAAGCAAGAACCAACAAGGACGGCCTATTTTCCTGGCGATAACTTAGATTTTTTTGCTTCTGGCACAACCATCTTACCCCCCACCCCACAATTGCATAGCCAACACCACCATCGACACCACCAGTATTATCAACATTTTCCTCACTACCACCACCACCACCAACTACAACAACAACAATGGCAACACCAGTTCCCAACTCACTTCTATTACTATTTCATAGTACTACCATTATCTCCGCTCCATCATTATCAGCCACGGCACCACCACCAACACCACTATCACCACCTCCACCATTAAACACCACCACCACCAACACCACCACTACCACCACCAACACTGCTATCGCCACCTCCACCATCTCCCCTACTAACACCTTCATCACCACCACCACCACTTCTACTACTACATTTAATGTCACTACATTTAATACCATCATTACTTTACCAAAAGTGAATCACCACCACCACCACTACCATTACTACTACTACTACTACCACCACCACCACTACCACTACTACTACTACTGCTACTACAACCACCACCACCACTACTACTACTACTACTACTACTGACAGTGAACCACAGCATAATGCAACCAGCCACAGCACTCACCATCACCACCACCACCACTGTCTTTGTGTAATTCATTTAATTTTATTGCCATATTAAATATTGGTAGTGGTGGGGGAGGGGACAAATCAACCAATCCTTTGTCTTAACTTATATCATCACCACCACCACCACCACCACCACCACCACCACCACCGGCATCACCACTACCGCCGCCATTGTCACCATAATTATTACCCACAATCATCACCATCATCATTGCCATAATTGCCATCGGAATCACTGTCCTCTGCCTCCTCCTCCTCTTCCTCTTTCTCATCATCAATATCATCGCAACAACAACAACCACCACCATTGTTACCCTAATTAGCACCCACAGTCCCTCTCAATCACCATCATCATTATCTTAATTACCATCATGATTGTCATCATCATCATCATCATCATCATCATCATCATCACCATCACCATCATCGTCATCATCATCACCATCATCGTCGTCATCATCATCATCATCATCATCATCATCATCATCATCATCATCTTCTATGAAACGTTTAATCTAATCTGAATTTTTGGGTTGGTGCATAATTTTTTCAACAAATTTTATTCGACAAAAACAATAACAATATTTAACAAAAACGTCTTTGAATGACGGTCTGACCGTCTGCCAAGCAAATGGGAAGCAGTAATTGAAGTAGATGGTGAATATGCTCCGGAATAATCATTTAAAGATGTTTTTGTTACATGTTGTTATTGTTTTTGTTAAATAAAATTTGTTGAAAAAAATGCTGCAATAATTATGCATCAACCCAATACATTCTCTATATGCCTACATTCCTTTATAGAGAATACATACATGCATGCATACATACATACATACACACACATACACACACACATACATACATACATACATACATACATACATACATACATACATACATACATACATACATACATACATACATACATATACTGTATTTTAACATGTATAAGGAACCCTCTAATTCTGGGGGCTTAAAATTTGGAAAAAAGGTTTTGTAAGGGATTATAATACTTATCCATGTATAAGAAACTCCCACATTTTTTAAACCTAATTTTTGACAAAAAAAGGGTTCCTTATACACATAAAAATACGGTACATATCATCATTTTGATGTCCACTTTCCCATGTTCACATTGGTCTGTTGGAATTTTATTGAAGCAGATTTTTACAACTGGGTGTTTTGTTTTTTTCTATCTCCAACCCTCACATGTTTCCAAGTAAGATAAATATATCCCCATAATCAGACATGGAAAATTGGGAAAGGAGGACCCTGCTTGTATGACAGTGGCATTTGTTTACCACTATCATGCAATGTCAAAACAAGGAAATACAAACACACACACACACACGACTGATACTTCTCTTACAGTTCCTGTCTACCAAATCCACTCTAAGGTTTTCGTCAGCCCAGAGCTATAAGTAGAAGACATTTGCCAAATGTTAAACTTACAAATTACAATTTTGTTTTCAATTTTGTTTACAATAATGTTTTCTTTTGACACATTCTACCAGTATACGAAGTTTCAAATTGTTTAGTTAACTAGAAAATTCCGTCCATCAAAAGGAAAAGATCCGAAATAAATTATATTATACATACCTTTTTTTAAATCACTCTGACACCCTAAGGAAATTCTTTGCACACATGCATACACACACACACACACGCACTCACACACACACACACACACACACACACACACAGTGTGAGTGATATACTTTTATAGAGTGGGAAAGTGAAAGAGATAGACAAATGAGAGAGAGAAAGATCTTTTCAATCACTGTCACAGATTTTGAAATTTTAAAATTAGGTGAAAATTTTCAAATTTGATACATTGATTTAATTTTTCGTGATGAATCCGAGTTTGTAATTCATTTATTCTAGAAAAATTTCAGAAAAATGTTTCAGTGGTTTAAAGTTTGATCATTTTCCCTTTATCAGAAAACAGGATTTTTGTATGTGACAGCTAAGAAAATGAAAGTAAACAGTTTCCAAACTAATTAACAAAACAAAAGCTGTCAGAAACAAGGAAGAGTGAGGAGTAAAAGGAAGAGAAAATTAAAACTTTGGAGTAAAACAGAAGCTATTTGTTCTTTAATTTCTTGCATTTCGGCAATTTCAACCAATCAATGACGTCTATTGAGGTGAATACAATTTCTGCCCTAGTTTGTCAACAACAATTATTTGCGGTGTCATATCAATTTGTCACTGTCATTTATGAGAAAAAAGATACCGTTCCCCCCACCCCTAACCCCACATATATAAAAAAAATTAAAATTTTACGGAAAGTGACGATCTTCTTCAAATGTAAACAAATACACGTCTGTGGCCATAAACTGAGGGGTCACACGTAAACAGAGCTGGACTCCCAGTGCTTCACTGGTATAAGCACGCCGGGCGAAATGCGTAGCCGTATTTCGTCTGCCGTTACGTCCTCAGTTCAAATTCCGCCGAGGTCGACTTTGCCTTTCATTCTTTCGGGGTCGATAAATTAAGTACCAGTTACGCACTGGGGTCAATCTAATCGACTTAACCGTTTGTCTGTCCTTGTTTGTCCCCTCTGTGTTTAGCCCCTTGTGGGTAGTAAAGAAATATATTTTATCGACCTCGAAAGGATGAAAGGCAAAGTCGACCTCAGCGAAATTTAAACTCAGAACGTAGCAGACGGACAAAATGCCGCAAAGTATTTTGCCTGGCGTGCTAGCGAAATCAGCTTTTCACACTTCTCTCTCAAAAACCTCGGTAGCCCTCGACACAAAAGACACCTTTGCTTCATTGTTAATAGTCTACAAATGTAATTCACTTTTCTATAATTGACACAAGGGTGTAAAGAATAAGCAGACGGGGAAACCTTATAGTATATAAAATAATAAAACCCCGCTCTTTGACAGCCTTAAAGTAGAAAATATATCGGTCAATTTGTGTAGGTTTAAGGTTTGGGGTGTGGCAAATCTCACGCAATACTCATCGTTACTCTAACACCTCTGTGTGTGGCGGGTGTGTGTGTGAGTGTTAGTATGTGTCATGCAAAATAAAGCGCTATAGATGTTAAGAGAGATGAGTCTTCAGTTTATGTATATAGATATAAAAGATTTTATAATCATATACATAGTTATATAATTATAAAATGATTTGTAAATTTTTTATTTTCCGCACTGGCTACCTTGGTAAAATCCTCATTGATTTTACCTTTTATTATTATTAAAATAATATTTGAATACAGACACACACACGCTCATACATACATACATACATACATACATACATACATACATACATACATACATACATACATACATACATACATACATACATACATACATACATGCATGCATACATATATACATACATACATAGGTGTGTGTGCACATATATATATATATATATATATATATAAATATGCTCACACATACATGCATACATACATATATAAATGTGTGTGTATATATATGTGTGTATATATATATTCATGCACGCGCACACATGCACACACACAGACGCACACACACACACACACCCATTGACTACCTTGGTCAACATTCTGTTCAATTAATGTCCATCATAACTTTTCATTTAAATAGATTATCAAGGAAATGTACACGCACATGCAAATACGTGTATATACATACATAATACATACATACATATATATGTATGTATATACATATACATACACGCGCACACACACTCATACATACACGCACAGACGCACATACAAACATACATACATAATACCACATAGCCACTCTTGCGCCTATATATATGTATATATATGTGTGTATATATATACATATATATATATATATATACATATATATGTATATATGTGTATATATATGTATATATATATATGTATATATATGTATATGTATATGTATATATATATAGATGTATATGTATATAAGTTTATATGTAGATGTATATATATTTATATGTATAAGTGTATATATATATATGAACTTTTAAGGTGCGCGTGTGTGTGTGTATGGGTTTGTATATATATGCATATACATTAGGCGAAAGATGCGAGTGAAGATGTGTACGTTTTCATAGTGATGTATGCGTACGCAAGTGGGTGTTCGAGCGCACATGCGTACGTATGAACAGGCGCGCTTACACGTTTTACTATGAACTTTTAACCTTATCTTAATTTGCGGTCATTCGAATTAGTGCTTTTGTATAAATAGCGGTCTATAACACAGTAATTAATATATATATATATATATATATACTAGCACTATAACCCGGCAACATGTGTGTGTGTGTGCGTGCATACGAGCGCGTGAGTTGGCTGTTAATTCAATCGAACATAAAGAAATAAAAAAAAGTAGTTAAAAAAGCAATTAATAATTTTAAGAATAATTTCACCAAACCTGATAGTATAAAAGGTAGCAAAGCATGATAAAAGATAATAAGAGTAGAAATTAATATTATTTTTAGCATATAAGGGATTTCAGAATATAAGGGATCCACTGAGTGGTCTCTCCTCTTGTCTATATATATAAAGCTGAGGTTGTCTGTGTGTGGCAGGTTTGGTAGCCTTCAACTAACACTATCTCCTCCGAGACCCTGCGGCACAAGTTGACCAAAATTGAGAGTATGATAGAAGAAGGCTTGCTCTTCATTCCGTAGAAGAAAAAATTCAAATCAGACTGTTAACAGCAAAAATTATTTACATCAAAAAGGTGCTTTTTTTCTATGAAAATCCCTATTTTTTACGATTTTTTGACTGCTGTGTTGCGATTTTTTCGGTGTATTTCAACCAGAAAAATGTTCACTTAAAGAGAATAACAAGCTACATAATGCAAAATTTTTACTTTTCAAAAATTCCAATTCTAAAGGGTCGAACCAAACTCGAGCAACGCTGGGCGATACTGCTAGTATATATATATATACATATATACATATATATATACATATAATATATATATATATATATACTATATATATATATATATATATATATATATTATATATATATATATATATATAGATATATATATATATAATATATATATATATATATATATATATATATATATATATATATATATATATATATATATATATTATATACATATATATATATACATATATATATATATATATATATTTACACACATATATATATATATATTTACACACATATATATATATACATATATATACATATATATATATATATATATATATATATATAATATATATATATATATATTGACGTGGCTTCGTTCGTCAGTGCACACCAACTACCGGATATTTACTCCCCTCATTGGATTTCATTTTATTTTATTTTATCATCTTCAAAATCTGTAAAATAGATTTAACTTTTACCGTTTTGTATTTCAACGTTTCGAACAAAATATTTATATTTATATTTATATTTATATTTATACTTTCTCTCTAGTTTCTTGGGCTTTCTGTTAAGAGACAAAAACTACCGAGTAGACTACACTAGGGAGTCACTTTGTAGAGTTAACTTGTCAGTCCAATTTAATAGCTCCAAGCGTTGCCTTTAAGCAGAATCCATTCTTTTGCTAACCTTTGAGCCAGATCGCATCCTGGGTGAGAGAATAACTTCCTCCTTTTTACCCTAAAAATTCCAGAAGCCCTAAAATATGTCATAGGCGTTACCTTTTCTCCATAACAGCATCTACAGCTGGTGGGCTAACATTCAGTTTACGGTTGTAAAAAAAAAAAGAGAAAGAAAATTGTCCTAAAAAGTGAAAGTAAATTGTTCTAAATGGCAGTTTGTCTGTGCATGTTTCTGTGTGTCTGTTTGCTTGTACCCTCACCCTGACCACGGCTTTCAACCGATTCTGATGAAACTTGACACACACATAGCCCAATGTCATAATTCAAAACTAACGCACCGAAAATTTTGAAAAGTTCCCCCAGTTCTGAAAAAAATCGATAAATTCGACATGGGGTCGAGAATCAGAAACACAAACCGCAAACTGTCTAGGGGACGCAACTCCACCTTTTTTTACTCTCAAATAAAAATTTACCATCGTTTTTTTCCATTTTTTTGCCTATAACTCTAAAAATGCTTTATAGTTATTTCCCTTACAAACCTGAGCAACGCCGGGCGATACTGCTAGTATATATATATTGCTACATCGCGCAACTGAAGGACAATCGTGCGAGAGAGACGGAATGGACACCAAGACAATGGACAAGGTCAAGAGGCCTACCAAAGACAAGGTGTTGAGATGACCTTGGTGGCTACCTGGGGCCTACATGACCACGACTGGCCAAAGACAGATAACGGAGGAAAGAGGTATTCCAATCGTGAAGTCGTGAGTTCGATTCTAGGACGGAGCTGTGTTGTGCTCTTGAGCAAGACACTTTATTTCACGTTGCTCTAGTTCACTCAGCTGTAGAAATGAGCTGCGACGTCACAGGTGCCAAGCTATATCGACCTTTGCCTTTCCTTTGGATAATATATGTCGGTGGTGTGGGGATGGGAGGCTAATATGTATGGGCGACTACTGGTCTTCCATAAATAACCGTGCCCGGACTTGTGCTTCGGAGGGGAGCTTTCTAGGTGCCATCCCATGGTCATTCATGACCGATGGGGGTTTTCAGCATTTACCTTTTTTACTGTACCTAACATGTACACTGTGGAGGCGCGTGGCTTAGTGGTTAGGATGTCAGCATCATGATCGTAAGATTGTGGTTTCGATTCTTGGCCCGGGCGACGCGTTGTGTTCTTGAGCAAAACACTCCATTTCACGTTGCTCCAGTCCACTCAGCTGACAAAAATGAGTAACGCTGCGATAGACTGGCATCCCGTCCAGCTGGGGAACACATATGCCATAGAAACCGGGAAACCGGGCCCATGAGCCTGGCTTGGCTTTAAATGGGCGCATTTATTTATTTTAATAACATGTATATATTACATACTGTTCTTAGAACACTGCTGTTGAATATCTAAGATAGTTCCCCTTATATATATTTGGGATCTTTTCTTTTTGAAGGCCAGATTTTCCTAAAAGATCCTATATTTGTTGTATCATCCCTTACTTATTTCCTTTGAATAGCGTAGGCACAGTTTTGCGGGGAAGAAGCTCCACAAACGCGTGGTTCCTGGTTCAATCGTACTGCGCGACAACACCACCAACAACAACAAGTGGAGGCGCAATGGCCCAGTGGTTAGGGCAGCGGACTAGCGGTCGGAGGATCGTGGTTTCGATTCCCAGACCGGGCGTTGTGTGTGTTTATTGAGCGAAAACACCTAAAGCTCCACGAGGCTCCGGCAGGGGTGGGGGTGGGCGACCCCAGGTGTACTCTTTTGCCCCAACTTTCTCTCACTTCTCACTTCCTGTTTCTTGTCCCCGACTTCCTACGCAACCGCTGAGCCTGGATGCGCATTCATCCATCCGTCGATGCTCTCGGTGTCGGGGGTTGACCTGCTTTCAACAACAAGTGGAGGCGCAATGGCCCAGTGGTTAGGGCAGCGGACTAGCGGTCGGAGGATCGTGGTTTCGATTTCCAGACCGGGCGTTGTGTGTGTTTATTGAGCGAAAACACCTAAAGCTCCACGAGGCTCCGGCAGGGAGTGGTGGCGACCCCTATTGTACTCTTTCGCCCCAACTTTCTCTCACTTCTCACTTCCTGTTTCTTGTCCCCGACTTCCTACGCAACCGCTGAGCCTGGATGCGCAGTCATCCATCCGTCGATGCTCTCGGTGTCGGGGGTTGACCTGCTTTCTCTTCTGCGGCTCTTACGAATAGCAAAGGACCACGTTTCGGACTTCTCCCATCTTGCGAGCTCTGGGGCGAAGACCGTTCGCTCAACAGCAACAGCAACCAACAACAACAACTACTACCACTACTATCGCCAATTTTCCGTTCCCCAATCTTTTTACTTTCTTCATGCTTCACTCCCTCTCTTTCTCCCGTACGTTCTCTTTCCTTTATCACTCTCATTACCCTTTCCTTTCTATCTGTATCACTCTTTCACCAGCCTCTATTTTCCTTCCATTCTTTATCTTAGCTTTCTGTCTTTCTTACTCTTTTTATCTTTTATACTTTCAGTTTCTCGTATCCCTCATTCCTCTCTTTTTTTAAAATCCTTTTCTTTTACCTTATGTTTGCTTTTCTATTTGAAATTGCATTTCTTCCATTTTTCTTTAATTTACTATTGCACTTTTATGCATGTGTAGCAAATCGATCATAAAAGAGAAGGCTACATTTGATCATCACGGAATAAAGTTTGACTTCACGTTTAAAGTAATTAAAATCAGCCGATATTTCATTTTCAGAACCTAGTGTGTCGTCTGAGTTAAATGTTGTACGCGCAGAAGGCGGCGAACTGGCAGAACCGTTAGCACGCCAGGCAAAATGCTTAGCAGTATTTCGTCTGCCGCTACGTTCTGAGTTCAACTTCCGCCGAGGTTGACTTTGCCTTTCATCCTTTCGGGGTAGATTAAATAATAAGTACCAGTTATGCACTGGGGTCGATATAATCGACTTAATCCGTTTGTCTGTCCTTGTTTGTCCCCTCTGTGTGTAGCCCCTTGCGGGCAGTAAAGAAATAAGAAACGTTAGCACGCCGGGCGAAATGTGTAGCCGTATTTCGTCTGCCGTTACGTTCAGAGTTCAAATTCCGCCGAGGTCGACTTTGCCTTTCATCCTTTCGGGGTCGATAAATTAAGTACCAGTTACGCACTGGAGTCGATGTAATCGACTTAATCCGTTTGTCTGTCCTTGTTTGTCTTCTCTGTGTTTAGCCCCTTGTGGGTAGTAAAATTTTTTTTTTTTATTTTGTACGAGCAGCACCTCAGAAATAAAATTTTGTGAGTATGCGTTCAAATTACGGTTGTTACCAAATATAGTCTTTCCTTATGTTAGTGATTTTCTACTACATCTTTAAAAACTTCCATGCTTCCTGAAATTCTGTGCATACTCTGAGTGGGAAGCACTCCGTCGGTTACGACGATGAGGGTTCCGGTTGATCCGAAACAACGGAACAGCCTGCTCGTGAAATTAACGTGTAAGTGGCTGAGCACTCCACAGACACGTGCACCCTTAACGTAGTTCTCGGGGATATTCAGCGTGACACAGAGAGTGACAAGGCCGGCCCTTTGAAATACAGGTACAACAGAAACAGGAAGTATGAGAAAGTTGTGGTGAAAGAGTACAGCAGGGATCACCACCATCCCCTGCCGGAGCCTCGTGGAACTTTTAGGTGTTTTTGCTCAATAAACACTCACAACGCCCGGTCTGGGAATCGAAACCGCGATCCTATGACCGCGAGTCCGCTGCCCTAACCACTGGGCCATTGCGCCTCCACATACTCTGAGTAGAGCTGAAGTAGATGAGCAGCGATAACAAAAGGTGTGTAAGGACCGTGCGATGCGAGGTGACGAGAATGTGTCTCAGGTATATCGCACAGTCCTTACAATAACTATAAAAAGAATAATACATATATGTGCCAGAGGGGAAAATAGAGACACAACCGAGTAGACTGTTTAAGAGAAGACTTATTGATATGCTAACATGTATATCTGTGTGTGCGTTATGTATACAGAATAATAAACAGGCCGCCATGAGAACAAAGTGTATGTGTGTATAGACATGGATGTATGCGTGTGCGTTATGTACAGATAAGAATAGCAATGAAGAAGGCTAAAAGAGTCTATAATGAGAAGTTAGACAAATGTTCATAGACACAAGAATGAGAATACCAGTTCGTAGTCAATTGTGGTGGAAGCACTCCGTCGGTTACGACGACGAGGGTTCCGGTTGATCCGATCAACGGAACAGCCTGCTCGTGAAATTAACGTGTAAGTGGCTGAGCATTCCACAGACACGTGTACCCTTAACGTAGTTCTCGGGGATATTCAGCGTGACACAGAGAGTGACAAGGCCGGCCCTTCGAAATACAGGTACAACAGAAACAGGAAGTAAGAGTGAGAGAAAGTTGTGGTGAAAGAGTACAGCAGGGATCACCACCATCCCTGCCGGAGCCTCATGGAGCTTTAGGTGTTTTCGCTCAATAAACACTTACAACGCCCGGTCTGGGAGTCAATTGTACACGGTAGTTGAAATACTTATTTCTTTACTACCCACAAGGGGTCAAACACAGAGGGGACGAACAAGGACAAACAAACGGATCAAGTCGATTATGTGGACCCCAGTGCGTAACTGGTACTTATTTAATCGACTCCGAAAGGATGAAAGGCAAAGTCGACCTCGGCGGAATTTGAACTCAGAATGTAGCGGTAGACGAAATACGGCTACGCATTTCGCCCGGCGTGCTAACAGTTCCGCCAGCTCGCCGCCATAATAGTTGAAATACTGTATCAAGAAGTTGCGGCCATTATGCTGAGCCGGTTGCGGTACATGTCGTACGTGAAGTCGTGGCTGTGATGCTGCTGCCTGGGTCACTTGGTACAGGAGGTATCGCAGGTTGTATTAATATATTCGCTGTTGATCCATGGTGAAGTAATTTACGAACAGTGAAGTGTTGAAACCTGAGCGAGTTGCTTGTTGAGCTGTGTACGTAGAGAGATGATGTTGATGACGTTGAAAACATGATGATGGCGACGAAGGTGGAGGTTGCCGTAATGCTGTTGGACAAAGTTAGTAAGTCTTGACGTAGCTGCTGTGGATTTGTCGTTGGAACTGGCTGTGTCTTGTGTGGTCAGTGGCTAGACCTTAAAAGGTCTGAAACCAAAGTATTTCTTTATTTGCCTATAAAAAAAGGTATACATAGAAGGGACGAACAAGGGCACTTACAACATAGGGATGGGGTTACAATAATGATTTAAAATATTTAAATCGATATAATGAAATCGGAAAGATGAAAATCGGATGAAATTTTAAAAATTAAATAACTACAATATAAGAAGCTTGTGGAGTTTTATGTAACCCACCGGTTTCTTCTTTTGTTACCTCTAAATTTCCTCTTTTTTCCAGTAGTTTGTTTTTCGTTTTTCCCTTCTTTCGCTTTGACCGGCTACAATAGCACGGTCCCATTTATTCTCAGCCTTCTTTGTACAGTCATCCATCTTTCCGTGAATACTCTTTGAGGCAGGCACTTTTATTTAGACGGATCTTTCTTAGCAGGCGGTAGTTGAAATAGCTAACCAGCCCGCGTCCAGAGATAAAGTTACCTGTCTCAATTCCCCTTCAAAACACGTCGTCCATACAGTGTTTTTCAGTATGGCTACTACACAGAAAAAGGAAGCCTCCCTTTTCTTGTTAAAGGAAGAAGGCGGTATGATCTTGATGATGGACTCAGCCGATAGCTGTACTCTTTCTATCTCCGACATCAGTTGTTCGACATAGGCTATCAGTCGCTCCAGTTCCACACAATGCACGAAGGTGTGCGTGACAGTTTCACTGGCGCGCCCGCACTTCGAGCATGTGGTGGTGGGGTGGGGAGTGATGCGTTAAACCGGTGTCTTGACAACCTCTATGGAACCAGTAAGGCCGATCGGTATCACAGCCAAGCCAAAGATTCCTGGAAGTTATCCAGATACCCCGGCCCGAATGTCCTTCCGAACAGGTTGATTAGCTGGTATCTATCGAATCCTAGACACTCCCCCAGGACGTTGTCAAATTTGTGCTCTACCAACCCACTATTAAAATCCGCAGTGGTAGCCTCGCTGCCAGTATTACTCGTCCGGGAGAGCAGAATGAGTGCTTGCCTGCACTCCCCCTGCCATTCGCTCATTCTAGGTCTACACCTGATCCATGGGCCTAAGTCCCGCAGGGACCTTAACTGTGAAAAAAGGAACTTGACATGCGGTGACCATACCTGTTCATCCTCCAGGTAGAGCCAGAGATGTCTCAGCCTCAGCTCATATTTGCTCATCATTAGCCACGGCATCCCTAACCCACCCTTTAACGGTTTCTGGCAGCAGACGGAGCGCCTCACAAGTGGTGGTTTTCCCTTCCACAAAAAGCAAAATATGAGCCGTTCCAACTTGATCAGTCACAACTTGGGGCGGGGCACGACGGTTAGGCGGTAGGTTATCACAGATACTATAAATACCTGTGCAACCTCCGTCCTCCATAGCAAGGATAACGTCCTCCCAGACCAGGTCTGGGTTAAGGCAGTCACCCTGCTTGTGACCTCGCTCCAGTTTTTCTCTATCTGGAAATCTGGCCCAAACCAGACTCCGAGCAGTTTAACCGGGACCTCTGTCCAACGTCCTATGACGCTGTTGCGAGGCATCGACTTGCCTCTCCAGGAGCCGAGTTGTAAGGTTAAATTTTGCCCCTGCCACCGCTTCGTATCTTTTGATGGCGTCTTCTACATGAGGTAGCTGCCCTTCATCAGATACAATGATGATAACATCATCCGCATACGCCGTCGCTCCTCTACCGTAGCATAGATCACCACTCGCAGCCTCCAACCTCCGTAGCAGCGACTCAAGAGCCACTACATACAGAAGCAACCCTGGCTAACTGAACGCTCGATCGCGAACGGTTTCGAGAAGAAGCCGTTTACCCGGACAACGGACTCGATGTCGCTCTATATGGCATTGATCCAGCCACGGAAAGTCGGGCCCAGTCCGATCGCCCAGAGGACTGCTGCCAGATACCGATGGTCAATCCTATCGAATGCCTTAGACTGGTCTAAATTCACCAGTGCCCCACCCTTGCCAGGAACTTTACTAACCCGCTCTACGGTGTAGCGAATGAGGTGAAGATTGTCGTGTATCGTCCTTCCTGGGATGGCGCATGTCTGCACTTCTCCCACTAGGTCCCACGACAAGCCTCACTCTCTTGGCTAAAACCTTGGCCAAAATCTTAAGCTCTGTGTTTAGCAGAGTTATGGGCCTGAAATTATTAATGATACGCCCCTGGCTTAGGTCCTTCCTGATCAGTGCTACCTCTACCCAGCTCACAGATTTGGGAATTCTCCCATTCTACCGCCAGTTTGCGTAATCACCAGCCAGTATGTACCCGAACAAGTCTGGCATACTTTTATAAAATTCGTACGGTAGACCATCCAGTCCCAGCGACTTGTCTCGGAAAGCACCTCTATAACCTCCGCAGCTGTGATCGGCCTTTCAAATGTACAATTTACTGTTCTTATACATAAGACCAATTGTTCTTACAGGGATGCGAACGATTGATTCAATATTCATTAGTGATAAAGCGTAATGACGCAGAAACATATGAGTCTTGCAGTCTGATGACATATTTTCATACATATTGTCTGAGAGGAATTTTTTTCCGCGACCATTTCCGTTAAGAAAGGTCTTCCCACATCCAAGTGTACACGAACGTGTTAGATATGATTGTACAGACACAAATTTCATTCAACTCTGCTTTGTGTGCCTACAGTTAATTAATTCTAGCTTGATCAAAGTTTGCGCACATCAGAAAATGTCCTGTTTTCTGTTCTTACATATAACAACAACTGTCTATACAGGACTGTGAAAGGCTGATTCGGTATTCAAAGACGAAGCGTAAGGGCGTGTCCTATGATCTGATGACGTCAGTTATAGCTCGACTGTGCATTTTAACACGTGTCACGAGGAAAACTTTCTCGCTAGTTTGTTTCCTCGGTGAATGAGTATGCATGAACGTTTTAAATATGATGGTACATACATATTATTCAACACTGCTTCATACGTCTCCAGTTAATTAAATCCAGTTTCACCAAGCTTTATATACTACTAGCAGTATCGCCCGGCGTTGCTCGGGTTTGTTTCGACCCTTTAGAATTGGAATTTTTGAAAACTAAAAATTTTGCATTATGTAACTTGTTATTCTCTTTAAGTGAACATTTTTCTGGTTGAAATACACCGAAAAATGGCGACACAGCAGTCAAAAAATCGTAAAAAATAGGGATTTTCATAGAAAAAAGCACCTTTTTGATGTAAATAATTTTTGGTGTTAACATGGTCCGATTTGAATTTTTTCTTCTACGGAAGGAAGAGCAAGCCTTCTTCTATCATACTCTCAATTTTGGTCAACTTGCACCGCAGGGTCTCGGAGGAGATAGTGTTAGTTGAAGGCTACCAAACCTGCCACACACACACAGACAACTTTAGTTTTCTATATAGAGAGATATCCTGTTCCTCTTCCCATATTTGAGTGTACACGAACGCGTCAAATTTTATTGGTCATACACAAATTTCATTCAGCGTTACTCTGTGCACCTTCGGTTAATATATCCAAATATTTTGTTTATTATTCAGTATTTTTGTTCTTTCATATTTATATTTTAAGCCATCGTTTTCAACGCTCCATTAATTAAGTAGGTTTAAACTAAATTATCTTTATCGGTTATTGGTTTAATAAGATCAACTGAGCGTGTCTTTATCATGTTATTAAGATGATTATAGGATCTTTTCGGTTTGAACGGCAGTTTTTTCTAGCGGTGTCATATGAAATTGTCACCCATAATTATGACCCTAGTATCGATCTATTGCATTTCAATGTTTTAGGATTAGGGGTGGGAGGAAGGGTATCTTTTTTTCTTCAGAAATGTAAATAAACCCAATCTGTTTCTTAAACGAAGGACATATCCATACGGCACATAATGTTTTCACCTCAATAGACGTCATTGATTGGTTGAAATTGAAGAAAAAAAACAACAAATATCTTACAAACTATAGAATTTTATCAATAAAGCCAAGAGAAAAAGATGTTTTATAAACACATTCTACCAGTATATGAAGTTTAAAAGTGTTTAGTTACGTGGAAATTATTTTAAAAAACTGCCGTTCAAACCGAAAAGATCCGCTTCCTACCCTGCGTCACACAGTTATATATTCATGCATGCATAAACACATGCATACATAAACATACACACATATGTTAGGTGCAGGTGTGGTTGAGTGCTAAGAAGTTTGCTACCTAACCACATGGTTCTGAGTTCAGTCTCACTGCTTGGCACTTAGGACAATTGTCCTCTACTAAAGCCTGGGGTTGACTAATGTCTTGCAAGTGGATTTGGTAGATGGAAACTGAAAGAAGCTTGTCAAATATATATATATGTATATATCTTTGTGTTTGTTTTTGTCACCCACCATCTCATGACGACCAGTGCTGGTTTGTTTGTGTCCCACTATAACTAGTGGTTTGGTAGAAAGAGAACGATGAAATAGGTACCAGGCTTTAAAAAAAAAGTACTGGGGTCGATATGTTTGATTAAACCCTTTCAAGGTAGTGCCCCAGGATGGTCACCGTCCAATGACTGAAACAAATAAAAAGATTTTTTGTAAAATATACTCTGAATGATATATGTGTATGCATATATATATATATATATATATATATATATTATATATATATATATATATATATATATAATCATTAATAAATCTCTGAACGAGATATAAACAGTAACCGCTCGACAACGTAAAGTGTACTAGCCATCTGAACGTGGCTAGCCACTGGGGTGGGGTGTTACTGATGCTTTTAGCCCCAGGAGATCAGGAGGCCAGCTGGTGACGTTGATCTCCTGGGGCTATTAGCATCAGTAACACCCCACCCCCAGTGGCTAGCCACGTTTAGATGGCTAGTACACTTTACGTTTTATATATATGTATATATATATATATATATATATATAATATATATATATATATATAACGGAGATGTACTTGCATAGCAAGTGACCTGATCTGAGATCGTGTGCTGGAACGAAAATAATTGCAGCGTGGAAGGTGTTTATAAGCCATTTAAGAAACACAAAACGCGATAAATTCACTTCAACATTTAAATTTAATTTGTCAAAATATTTTCGTCGCTTTGAGACCACGACCTGTTCACTGACAAAACTTTGTGCTGCATATGTATATATATATTTCGTTTTTGGATTTGGTTTGCAAGATTCTTTATGTGAGTTCGTGTGTTGTAGCATATTCTGTTGTGTCTGGGGAGAGTCATTTTTTTGTGGCTTTTAATTTAACACACTCACCGGTAAAATTTCCACTTATTCCTTATTTTTATTTTCCTAAAGTTTTCGTTGTATCTTGCAACCTTTTCAATAGTTTTGACTATAAAATATACCTATACACACACACACACACACACACACACACACACACACGTATGTATGCATGCATAACTTATAAAACAATATGCAAGCACATACACTTGTCTGCAAAGATATGTTGCTATGGAAACGGATGCCTTTGTGTGCGGTGATAGTTTTGCTTAAAAAAAGGGAGCGGCCGTCGAAGCAAGCAACATGTTCCACCCACGTTTTCTTCTTTGTTTGCAAGAGACCAGTGCGCTGTGTATGTGCCAGCCATTGTCTGTCTGTCTGTACGTGTGTGTGTGTATCTATCAGCATGTGTGTGTGTGTGTGTGTGTGCGCGTCTGTGACCCATTTTCTTGCTACGTCATATAGACATTTGGTGGAGGTGCGAGGGTAAATAATGGTGGTGATGGCGGTGGTGGTATTGGTGGGGGAGGAGCTGCAGCTGTGATACTGGTGGGGTCGGCGGCGGAGACGGCGTTGTTTGCTGAATTAGTAAGGGCGATACTAAAGGCGGCGGCGTCGGTGGTTATAAAAATAGTAGCGGTGGTGGTGGTGGTGGTGGTGGTGGTAGCTGAATAACTGGTGGTGGCGGCGACGGGGGTGACGGAAGGTGGGGGTGTGTGTGACAGTAACGATTTTTTTTTATATATGGTTGTTCCTATTGCTGTCGGTGTTGTAGTTTTTAGCTTCAGGTCCGTTCTGATTCAGTCTACAAACCTAAACTAAGACGTTTCAACAGTGACCTATCCAATCCATTTTCTCCCACATACGTTAGAACTTGGATTATTTGATGTTCTCGGGTGTAATTTGATGGGGGTATTTTGGCTCCTATTTCTAGCTATCGCATTGGGTCTTTTTTTTTAAAGGAAGACGTCTTTCGCTCCAGACTGATCAGGCTTTTGATCAAAGATGTTTCAGCTCGTGACCATCCCGTATACTTTTAAAAAACTAAAATGGGATCTTTTCGGTTTGAACGGCAGTTTGTAACAAACCGAAAAGATCCCTAAAATGTGATTTGAGAGAAATTTGGCAACTATTTCTCTCACTCTGGGTCTTTTTGAAGTGGGGTCATTTAGTTCCATGTAGAGCAGACGTTCCATTAAAAGTATTCTAGACGTGACCATCCCGTATACTTTTAAAAAACTAAAATGTGATTTGAGGGAAATTTGGCAACTGTTTCTCGCACTCTGGGTCTTTTTGAAGTGGGGTCATTTAGTTCCATGTAGAGCAGACGTTCCATTAAAAGTATTCTAGACGTGACCATCCCAAATACTTTTAAAATAGCCGGCAGTGCTATTTCTGACGAGTCCAGTGACCGAGTTAGAACCTCAAGCGCTTTTTGTTTGATAGGATGGTTGTTGTTATTGGTGGTGGTGATGGTGCTGTTGCGTTGGTGTTAGAGAATGGTATGTCGTGGGTGTTAGCGGCGCTTGTAGGTGCGGTGGTTACGGTTTTTGTTGTCATTAGTGATGGTAGTGGTGGCGACATAGTGGTATAGTTGCGGTGGTATTGGTTATGACTGTTGTTGTTGGTGGTGGCGGTGGTAATGCCTGCAGTGATGGTTGTGGTGGTGGTGGTGGTTGCAATATAGTGGTGTGACTGAAATGGCGGTGGTGGTGGTGGTGGTTGCAATATAGTGGTGTGACTGAAATGGCGGTGGTGGTGGTGGTGGTGACGGTTTGCGGTGATTGCTGAAGTTATAACTTTTGTAGCTATTGTTAGTGGTTGTTGTAGTTGCAGCAGTTGTGGTGGTGGTGGTATGATAGCAGAGGCTAAGGCGGCGAGCTGGCAGAAACGTTAGCACGCCGGGCGAAATGCGTAGCCGTATTTCGTCTGCCGCTACGTTCTGAGTTCAAATTCCGCCGAGGTCGACTTTGCCTTTCATCCTTTCGGGATCGATAAATTAAGTACCAGTTACCAGTCGATGTAATCGACTTAATCCGTTTGTCTGTCCTTGTTTGTCCCCTCTATGTTTAGCCCCTTGTGGGTAGTAAAGAAATAGATAGTGATGATGGTGGTGGTGGTGGTGATGGCTTCCATGAAAGTAAAGATCTTTGGGGCGGAAGTGTACATAGATTTCATTTTTCAAGGTAAGTTTTCGTCAGGGACGAAAGAAAGTGCCAGAGCAGGGAAAAATGCAAAATTAAAAAAAAAAGCAATAACCCCACCTGCCTACCTGCGATATAATTTATTAAACTTCTAAGACAGTCATTGGCAAACTGCTGTTCGCGAGGTTTCCTGAATGGCATACTTAAAAAATTACCTTGAAAGTTTTTAGTAGTGAGGCCTGCCTGATTGATGACTTATATCTCAAGCTGCCCATTTCTCAAAAACGGTTGTCCAAGCCTGTTCTAAAGTCTTAATGATCCGTTCTCTAAATAATCGGATCTTTTCGGTTTGACCGGCAGATTTTAAAAATAAACACTTTTAAACTTCATATACTGGTAGAATGTGTTTATAAAACATCTTTTTCTCTAGGCTTTATCGATAAATTCTATAGTTTGTAAGATATTTGTTGTTTTTATTCTTCAATTTCTGCAATTTCAACCAAACACTGACGTCCATTGAGGTAAAAAAACTTTCTGTGCCGTATGAATATGTCCCTCGTTTAAGAAACAAATTGGGCTTATTTACGTTTGTGAAGAAAAAAAAGATACCCTTCCCCCCACCCCTAACCCTAAAACAGATTGAAATGCAATAGATCGATACTAGGGTCATAATTATGGGTGACAATTTCATATGACACCGCTAGAAAAAACTGCCGTTCAAACCGAAAAGATCCTAGGAAGCTTGCTTTCTAATCATATGATTCCAGGTTCAGTCTATAATGGAAGGCAAGGTTTACGATATCGGGAGAATATCGCCTTCTCCCATTATATCTTGTTCTTCGTGTAGTTCAGGCTCCGGCAGGTGAAGAGAGAAGTCTGTAGGTACAAATGCAACAATAAAAATAAAACCGGTTTATTTACAAGTTTCACAGAACAGGTGAAGTGCATTGCTCTCAGCAACCATCTCGAGCTGTGTGCATTGTGTTGTAACCCCATTAGTGCAGGCACATTGCCTCTGGAGGTACAACATGCAGACAGGCCCAGCCAGTAGAGCAGTGGTTTTCAACCAGGGTTCCACGGAACCTTAGGGTTCCGCCAGTACCGTCCAGGGGTTCTGCAAGAAGTTACAAAAATGCTAAGATTTGGCAGTAATTTTTAATTCTCCTGTGCAGATATGTGTGCATAAGACTATTAAATTATTGCACAGGGGTTCCCCGAGCCAGTGGAATGTTTCCTTGGGGTTCCGTTCCAGCAAAAAGGTTGAAAAGCACTGCAGTAGAGTGTGCTCAGCAAGCGCTGCTGCGAAGAAGCGGAGAGAATGAATCTGTTTCTGTTTCTTTGTTCCTTCTCGAGCCATGCCTGGCTCATAAGGGCCGGTTTCTCGGTTTCTTGGTGTATAGGTTCCCCACCTGGACCAGACGCCAGTCCGTTGCAGGTGAGCTGCAAGATGCAGGAGGAAAGAGTGAGAGAAAGTTGTGGTGAAAGAGTCAGCAGAAGTTTCGCCATTACCTTCTGCCGGAGCCGCATGGGAGCTTAGGTGTTTCGCTCATAAACACACACATCGCCCGGTCTGAGATTCGAACCTGTGAACCTTCGACCGCGAATTTGCTGCTCTAACCACTAGGCCATGTGCCTCCACAATCTGTTTCTGTTTGGCCCTTATATACAGTTTGCCATCGCGAGCCTCTTTGTAATCTTGCGCATGGCAAATGGTTGATACCAGTATATGGACAGCTATGTTATATATTTTAATAATTACTGGTATCTTTATATATTATATATGTAAAGCATAATATGTTATACATGTATGTATATTGTGGTAATTTTCATTTTAGTAAATACATAAATAAAGTGACATAATATAATGTCTAAAAGTTGATGAATACCACCTATTGATCTCCTCCATTTTCTTATTGCTCTCTCTCTCTCTCTCTCTCTCGCTATATATATCTATATACACACATATATACCAGTGTAATATATATGTAGAGAGAAAGAGAGAGAGAGAGACTGTGTGTCTATATATTATATACATATATGCTTATGTACACATACATGTATACACACACACACTCACACTCACACACACATTCCTAACAATAGGTGGGGAAACAGGAACAATGCCTAATTTAAATACACACCTTGATGGCTTAATTGATGTGGCATGTTCTGGTAATGTATTAATGTATGTGACTACAACTATTAGCTTACAACAGAAACACAGGTTTGGATACAAAAAGCAGGTAATGAAGCAGGTGGGGTTAAGACAGGGTTGTCTGATGTCTCCATGGCTGTTTAATCTATATACGGATGATGGTGAGGTGAGAGAGTTAAATGCTAGAACCCTTGGTAGGGACACCCAAATGGTGGGAGAAAACATTGACAGCCATATATATCCTCATTATTGCTGAGCAATATTCTTTGCTCATCTGGTAAATGAACTTGCAGTCTCACTATTGCAGGTGCTCTTTCATGAATTGAAAGTCCTAAAATGGATGCAATTGCTTCAGATGGTCTAATATACATACCCATTAGATAATCATTGTTTATTTGAACAGCAGCTTGGTCATTTCCTGTCAGTGTGTACTTCATGACATACTTAATTGACCTTACTCAGGCAATGATTTCAACCTTGCAAAAGCGGCAAGCTGGCAGAAGCGTTAGCACGGCGGGCGAAATGCTTAGCGGTATTTCGTCTGCCGCTATGTTCTGAGTTCAAATTTTGCCGAGGTCGACTTTGCCCTTCATCCTTTCGGGGTTGATTAAATAAGGACCTGTTACGCACTGGGGTCGATATAATCAACTTAATCCATTTGTCTGTCCTTGTTTGTCCCCTCTGTGTTTAGCCCCTTGTGGGTAGTAAAGAGATAGATTTCTACGTTGCAATGGCATTTGAATGTTCTTGAAAGAGTGTCCTTATAAGGTACAAACCCATTTGTTGTTCTTTGTTTTTCTATTCTTATGAGATTCAACTCCTCCCGTTGCAACTGATCTTTGTCTATAAAGAGATAATCTCCCAGTTTGTTTTTCTGCATCTTGATTAAGATGATGAAGATTAATATTTCATTTTAAATAAGATAGTAATTTTCCCCTTTAAGAAAAAAAAATCGAGTACCCACCTTTCAAAAATATCTCATAAAAATATTGGGAGAATTTCTATCTTATAGGTAAATGATTAAGGAAAGGAAAAAGTAACAAAAAAGGATGGACAGTGGTAGCTGACATGACTCTTCAAAGTGTTGACATTTTCAACTTGATCTTTTTTTCTATTTTATTTGTAATCTTTATCATCTTAATCAAGTGGCAAGAAAACAAACTTGAGTTTTATATATATATATATATATATATACATTCATACATATGCATATGTATGTGTGTATATCTATATATATATATATATATATATATATATATGGAGAATTCACAAAAAAAAAAAAAGATGAAGGCAGGTGGTGTACAAAACAAACAGATGTATTAGTATAACGCTTGGGAATTGAAAAAGTCTTTTACGTTTCGAGCCTACGCTCTTCTACAGAAAGGAACACAGAAAGAAACAAGGAGAGAAAAAAAAGGGAGAGAAATATATGTATATATATATATATATATATATATATATATATATATATATATTTTGTTTGTGAAATACACTCACTGTTGTAGACCATTACATATTGATTTCTCTCATGGTGCCATGAACACAAATGTTTATTTTCATTTTATGAGATAAGTAACAATGTAATAATTGATTGATTTGATTTCTATAACTGTCAATGCATATATATAACTGACCTTGGTGGAATAACATAAATCATAGATGTAAGGAGGTGTGACTGAATGTTGATGGATGTTTGGTCCAATGCTGTGTTGTTTTACATGAAATCAATATTATTCTTTAACCCTTTAGCATTTAAACCGGCCATATCTGGCCATAAGTATTCTGCTTGTTTTATGTTCAAAATGGCCAGATCTGGTCTCTCACACCAACCCTACAATATCATTTAAAAAATTAACATCTACCTCATCAAAATCTCAAAGCTACAAGATAATGCCTGATTAGTTCAAGGCAATGTGGATGAAAAAACCTTAATTTTGGTAGAATAATGCGAACAGTAAAGGGTTAAACTTTTAGTTGGCAATGTCATTACCACTGCCGCCACTATCATTGATATTAATAATGTTCCTCTTGAGCATCATCGTTGATGGGGAAAGCATAAGCTGGGAGGGATTTACGGAGGGATGAAATTCTAAGAAAGAAGTCTGGACATAGGGACTGGAGTAGAGGGGAAGCAGGGAGTTTGTAACACAATTTAGGGGATGAAAAGAGAGATGATGACTGGGTTAGGAATATTTGAAAGGAGGTGAAATATATCTAGCCATCCCCGAGGAGCAGGTGCCATTATAGTAGTGGTGCAAATGACAAAGAAAGCACACAGCACAACTGTGGGCCAAATAATGGGGATTTTCTGTAAGTGATTTTATGCCAATCAGCTGAGTGGCCATTTTCTGGATACCAGATATAAGAGTTCAGAAAGTAAATTAAATTCTTATTTCTTAAACTGAACAATTAATTAATTACTTTCAGTAACTATTGGAATTTCTTTTAATTGATCAAAATTCAATAGAAATACCACAATTTCTCTTTAATTTGTCTGTTCTTCACACAGAATTTAATAAAGATTTTCAAATTTGTTGTTAAAGAATTTGAGAAAAAAAAAAAAAAACACTAATGCACTACAGATGGTTTCAATTTTTTAATGAAATTAAAAAAAATATGTTAAAAGTCCAATTTAATGAAGAATGTTTTGGCTATTGATTTCACCAACATTTTAAAAATTTGCTGTCTGGCCTCAATTCAATCCTGTTTGAGCAAATAGACCTATGATCAAAGGCATTCCAAATGTGACCATATAGTCCATTCATTTTTGATATAATGTCTATATTTTTGAAAGGAGTCAAGCCCCGCTGCATGTTGAGAAGTAAATATTCTTTGCCTCCCAATATTCAGCAGACATGAAAAAAAGGGTGCAGTAACAGGAAGAGCATCCAGTCACAGAAAGTGTGTTGCAATTAACTCCATCTCACCCATGCAAATATGGGGAAATGGATGCTGAAATGATAATGATGATGACGATGACAACGACAATGATGGTGATGATGATGACGATGGGGAGGGTGAGGGGAAGAGAGGAGGAGGATGCTGATGATGATGATGATGACGATGACGACGACAACGATGATGACGATGACGACGATGATGATGATGACGACGACGACGACGATGATGACGACGACGACGATAATGACGACGACGACGATGATGACGACGACGACGATGATGACGACGACGACGATGGGGAGGGAGAGGGGAAGAGAGGAGGAGGAGGAGGATGACGATGACAACGATGACGATGATGATGATGATGGTGATTGTGATGGTGATGATGATGATGATGACGACAACGACGAAGACGATGACGACAACGAGGAGAAGGAGGAGGAGGACTCCTATTAGAATATTCAATAAAAGCACTGCAAGAATATGGGTGTAAAAACTTCATTTCAGTACTTATAGCATGAAGATTAACCTGAAATAGGATTCTCATGTAACATATTTTATTTAAAATGGTGTCAAGTGGCTTACTAATATATATAATTGTTGTAATTATTATATTTATAGAATTTAAAAGATATATTTTCTTATTTTTTCTTTGTGTGTGTTTCTTTTTCAAAGTTGATACAGTCACGGCAATACTACTGAGTGCATGTGTATGTCTATGTATGTGTGTATACATATATATATATATATATATATATATATATACACATATATATATATAATCATCAATGTATCA
>NC_043019.1:20739029-20754029 GCF_006345805.1 Octopus sinensis | reverse complement strand
AGATAGGGATGCAATATTGGTTGATGAGTGAATGGCTGTTGGCTGGAGTCTGGTCTAGAACAGAAGACATAATACTGCATCTGGTCCCAGTGCTTCTTAAGGTGGGACTGCTCCCCCCACTGGTGGAGCATGGAGATACTTTGGTGGGGACACAGGAATAAATTCAGAATAGGGCTTAAGTCGCAAACGAATAAAACTTGCAGTAGCATGCAAGAGAGACGTTTGCGTTGCTATGGTTACATACTACAGATGGATGAGGAGAGCTGTGTGAAGAAGTGCCATCCCCGAACAGTGGAAGGAATCTGGGATAGAGGGAGACGTGGGATGAGGTGGTGAAGCATGACCTTTGAACGTTGGGCCTCAAAGAAGCAATTACAAAAGACCGAGACCTCTGGAGGTGTGCTGTGACTGAGAAGACACAGCAAATAAAGTCAGTTCACAGCTGTAACCTACACCTGTGTTGCATAACGAGCCCACTTGAAAGTACCTTGGATCGTAGGGCAACATGCTGTGCTTGAGGAGACCTATTGAGTCAAGTATATCAAATTCAAAATCAAATGGAAATTGTAGATGTGATCCCTGTGCTGGTGGCACGTAAAAAGCACCATCTGAACGTGGCCGATGCCAACACCGCCTTGACTGGCTTCCATGTTAGTGGCACGTAAAAAGCATCAACTGAGAAAACAACATTCTTCCACTGCTCTCAGGACCAATTCTGTGGGGTTTTACTCCAGTCTAAATGCCTTGCAACATCAGTTTTTGAAAGTAGTGGTTTTCTGATTGCAGTCCTCTCGTGAAATCCAGCTTTGTGCAGCTCCCAGCAAACAGTTTTTGTGGAAACTGGGTTCTCAAGGTAGTCATTAAGCTCTGCAGTAATTTTGGGAATTGTACTTTTTGGATCCTTTCTAACAATTTGTGTAATTGTTAGTTTTGGTTTTTTTCCGGAGTTTTGTTTTGATGGGGAGGTTTTTCCCTCTTTCTCAAAGGCTGTCATTACTTTTGAGACAGTACTTCTTGATACACCAAACATTTCAGATGTTTTCCTAATGATAGCACCTGCCAATTGAACACCAGCAAATTGACCTCTTTGAAAGTCCGATAGATCTGTAATTTTAATGAATTTTAGTTACCTTTTTCTGATGATATCTGAAAAGAAACAGCAATTTTAGCAAAACATATTAAGCAACACTAACAATAAATCAAAAAAACATAAAAATAAACAAACTTTTGACGGTTTTATAGATATTTCAAATTTATAATGCTATGATGCTAGGTGTTTCCATTCTTTTGTCTAACCCCTGTACATATATATATATATATATACATATATAATAGATCAGGGTTTCAGTGAATCAGGCACTTAATGGTAAGGTACCGGGTCAGGTCGAAAAGTAAAATATGTACACAACAAAAATAGAGGAATACATATGCAGGTACTGAAATACAGGTAGAATGATATTCAGGTCATGTATACAATTAACTATACCTGGCTGAATATATCATGAGCCCACTCTGCAACCACAGATATGGGCGTGGACTGTGCTATCTGGAGCTATATGAAATATTAATAAATAGGAACAATGATAATTTAATTAATGATAAATTAGATCAGGCGGCAAGCTGGCAGAATTGTTAGCACGCTGGGCGAAATGTTTTGCAGTATTTCGTTTGCCGCTACGTTCTGAGTTCAAATTCCGCCGAGGTCGACTTTGCCTTTCATCCTTTCAGGGTAGATTAAATAAGTACCAGTTACGCACTGGGGTTGATATGATCGACTTAATCCGTTTGCCTGTCCTTGTTTGTCCCTTCTGTGTTTAGCCCCTTGTGGGTAGTAAAGAAATAGATAAATTAGATCTTAGAGTTTCATGCATTCACGAAATACTCTCCACTTTTTAAAAGTATTACATAACCGTCTATCCCCAGTTTTATCTCACCATTTCTGGTCGCTATACTCTCTTTTTACTTTCTATCATGGATGTGTAGTAAAAAATTACTAATGTGGTTATATAATAAAGATTTCCTAACCTCTTAGCTCCCATCTGAACTCTTGTTTTAGTTAGTTATATTTTTGATTACTCTAATATACTTTTTATATCCATATTATACCTATTTTAATTAGTACTAAAATGAGTCTATAATGTAATAAACTGCATGACCTTTATTATATCATATTATGTTTTCTCATGGCCATTAACTCTTATACCTGCATTAACTGAAACTATGAATAAATGCTTGTTCTGTACCTGCTACTATGTAATTGATACTGGTCCGATTTTTATCTCATCCATTTTAAAGATTGCCTTATATACTAGGAAATTTTTTATATTTTTATATTCTATTATTTTTATTATTTTTTCCAATTCACATTTCACTTGATATTGAACCTTATCCTATTACATTACCTTATTTTATTTTATTTTATTCCATTATACTATTTTTAACTACTTTATAATTATTTTAAAAATTCTTATAAGATTATTTGCTGTGTGGTAAGTAGCTTGCTTACCAACCACATGGTTCCGAATTCAGTCCCACTGCGTGGCACCTTGGGCTAGTGTCTTCTACTATAGCCTCGAGCCGACCAAAGCCTTGTGAGTGGATTTGGTAGACGGAAACTGAAAGAAATCCGTCGTATATATATGTATATATGTATGTGTGTGTGTGTGTTTGTGTCTGTATTTGCTCCCCAACATTGCTTGACAACCGATGGTGGTGTATTTACGTCCCCGAAACTTAGCATAAGTACTGGGCTTACAAAGAATAAGTCCCAGGGTCGAGTTGCTCAATTAAAGTAAAAGAGTAAAAGAGTATATATATATATATATATATATGTATGGGAAATCTTGAGAATTTTGAACTCACCATTTGGTCTCGGATGTAAAAACCTGTCACTCCCCACCCATCATCTTAATCCCCACCCCTTTTTCTTCTTTTTTCTTTGGCAAGGTAGTTATAGTTTGATGGTTCTCAATAATTTAATCTTTTATACTTTTTATGATTTTCTTTTCTTCCTGTAAGAGTAATTACATAAGAATTAAAATAACAACATTGCCATTAGACATAGATTGTATTGCTTTAAACTACAAGCATCACCACACAAAAGTCACCTCATGGCCTGATTCGGATTACTAGTCAAATAGGTTTCACTCTGATATGCTCCACTGACAAAGGTACACAATACCTGTGTGTAAGAGTATGTATGAATACATATGCTTGTGTGTGTATGTATGTGTGCCTGTGCATGCATGTATGCTTGTGCTTGTATGTGTGTATGTGTGCACATAAATTTGTATGTATGTCTATGAACAAGTGTATATCAGTCGATTGTTGTTTATATATATTGCTGGCAAGCTGGCAGAACCACTAGCACATCAGGCAAAATGCTTAGAGAGTTCAAATTCCGCTGAGGTTGACTTTGCCTTTCATCCTTTCGGGGTTTATATGTGTTTATAAAACATCTTTTTCTCTTGGCTTTATTGAGAAAATTCTACAGTTTGTAAGATATTTGTTGTTTTTTTTCTTCAATTTCTGCAATTTCAACCAATCAATGACCGTCTATTGAGGTGAAAACATTCTGTGCCGTATGAATATGTCCCTCGTTTAAGAAACAGATTGGGTTTATTTACATTTCTGAAGTAAAAAGATACCCTTCTCACCACCCCTAACCCTAAAACAGATTGAAATGCAATAGATCAATACTAGGGTCATAATTATGGGTGACAATTTCATATGACACCGCTAGAAAAATCTGCCGTTCAAACCGAAAAGATCCCAATGTTTGTATGCATATACCCACTCATATATATGTATGCGAGACCTGGTCACTAAAGAAAGCTGACCAGAAGAGAATTAATGCATTCGAGCTTTGGTGTTGGAGAAGACTTTTTACAGATTCCATGGACAGCGAGGCTCACCAATGGAGAAGTTCTTAAGCAGATAAGGCTGAAAATGTTGCTAGAAGCTAGGATCACTAAGCACAGATTGGCATATTTCGGTCATATTATGCGGAGAAAATCCCTGGAGAAGGACATCATGCTCAGAATGGTCAGTGGCAAGAGAGGAAGAGGCCGACCAAGAACCCGCTGGCTTGACACCATCAAGAGTGACACCGGAATGGACATAGCCAATCTGAAAGAAGCGGCCCAGGATAGAACTGACTGGAGGACACTGATCCAACGAGTGACCGAGAGTCGACTTCGACTGAGCGGATAGAGAGATATATGTATTTGTATAGGTAAATGATCATGTATATTTGTGTGTATATGCATGGTTACTTGTATTCACATATATATGTGTGTGTGTATGTTTGTGTCTTTCTATGTGTGTGTTTTTGTGTCTTTGTATGTGTGTATGTATTTGAATGCGTGTATGTATGTATTTGTATGTATATGTATTGGTGTGTGTAAGTATGTGTGTTTGCTTAGTGTTGCATATATTTGATTGTCTAAATTAAAATTATGCAATGACTGTACGGTTATATCAATACTTTTAGTCATATATTTTGCACCTGTTCCCCTTTTTATTTCTTATTCCCACGGTTACTAATCAACCCGTTTGTTATACCCATGTCTCATGACTAAGATTCTATGATCAATACAACCAGTATTAATTTCATAAATGGAGCATCCCTTACTTTGCCCATGACTGTTCCTAATCGTTCAATCATTCTAAACTAAGCTCATTTCAGATCAACCAGTTTTGCTGTTAAACAGATATAACTTGGTGACTGAATCATTGATTTATCAATATCCTTTTGTGAAATCCTTAAGATTGCTAAACAATTCCCATTTAAATAATGAATTAGTCTTTGTCTTGAGCCCTAAGACTCATCAGGTCAGATCTTTACCTGGTTTTTATGGAATACTAGCAGTATCGCCCGGCGTTGCTCGGGTTTGTAAGGGAAATAACTATATAAGCATTTTTAGAGAGTTATACCCAAAAAATAGCAAAAAAATGTATTAAAAATGGAAAAAAAATGATAGTAAATTTTTTTTTAAATCGTTGACTCATCGTAGACATTTTTAGAGAGTTACTTCCCTTATATAATAGCGAAAAAATGCATTAAAAATGGGAAAAAATGATGGTAAATTTTTTTTTAAATCGTAGACTCATCATAGATGCGCACTAATACCCAGAAGGGCTCGATATGTATCACGACTATAAGATACCCGGTTTTGGTTAAACTGCACCGCAAAATGTGGGAGTAGTTAGGAATCTAAATCGTAGGAGACAGACACACAACTTGACTTTTATATATAAAGATAAATGACTGATGTCCCAACATTACCCCTTCATGGGATACCAGTCCATTGCAAAGTTACTGATCTATAGCTGAGTGGAGTGGCACATTGTGAAATGTAGTGTTTTCCTTTAGAATGCAATGCATCATTTGGCTCCAGGATCAAAAGCACAATCTTATGATTATGAATGTAACACCCTAACCGCTCGACCATTCACCTTCACTTCCATTTAAAGGATCCAGTAATAATATTTTGCAGTGAGGTTAGAAATTGAAGTTGTAATTTTTTGGTTTTTTTTTAAGGTTTTGGTTGTTAATCTCTTTATATATAAAGCTGAAGTTGTCTGTGTATGGCAGGTTTGGTAGTCTTCAACTAACACTATCTCTTCCGAGACCCTGTGGCACAAGTTGACCAAAATTGAGTGTAAGATAGAAGAAGGCTTGCTCTTCATTCTGTAGAAGATAAAATTCAAATCAGACCATGTTAACACAAAAAATTATTTATATCAAAAAGGTGCTTTTTTCCTATGAAAATCCCTATTTTGGTACGATTGTTTGACTGCTGTGTCGCCATTTTTCGGTGTATTTCAACCAGAAAAATGTTCACTTAAAGAAAATAACAAGCTACATAATGCAAAATTTTTACTTTTCAAAAATTCCAATTCTAAAGGGTCGAAACAAACCCGAGCAACGCCAGGCGATATGTTGGTATTAGATAATGATCTAAGGCACCAGGCTGGCAGAATGATTAGCACACTGGGCAAAATGCTTTGTGGCAATTTTTAAATACATTCTATTTCAGATAAGTGCAATGACAACAACGACAGTAATAATAGCAATAATAATAATAATAATGATAATAATAATAATAATAATAATGATAATAATAATAATAATAATAGTGATGATGATGATTATGATGATGACAATGATCTGTATGTGTGTATGTGTGTATTTGTGTATATATATATATATATATATATATATTGGCCTGCTCGCTTAGCCAGCGGGGTGGCGTCATTCAAAGGCTAATACAATGCGAACGCATTGTGACCAGCGATGTGTAACAACATCTGATGGTCTGGTCGGTCATGTGACGTGATATATATATATATATATATAAGTGTGTATATGTATTTTTATATATGCATACATTAGCCTTCTGATCATCTTAGACCCTCTTTTTGACTCTCTGATGAAGCCTAGAGGCACACCCAATACCTTAATTTTATATACCAATCACTACAGAACCCTGAAGAGATGGAAATAACATATGGGGTATTGTGACCCCTCGGCAGAAACGGCTGTAAGAAACTGTTCCTTTTCTTCTTCTATTCTAGGAATTACTGGTACTTATGTATGTAATACACTGTCTTTACATATGTATATCATCATCATTTAACGTCCGCTTTCCATGCTGGCATGGGTTGGACGGTTCAACTGGGGTCTGTGAAGCCAGAAGGCTGCATCAGGCCCAGTCTGATCTGGCAGTGTTTCTACGGCTGGATGCCCTTCCTAAAGCCAACCACTCCGTGAGTGTAGTGGGTGCTTTTTACGTGCCACCTGCACAGGTGCTAGACGGAGCTGGCAAACGGCCACGGACGGATGGTGCTTTTTACGTGCCATGGGGGCCAGGCGAGGCTGGCAACGGCCACGATCGGATGGTGTATATATTCTCATAATTGTTTAAAATAAATAGACATAATATAATGTCTAACAGTTGATGTATACTATTTCTGTATCCCCTCCAGTTTCTTATAGCTGTATAAATTAAGGGTAAAATAATTCTTTACCCTCACCCATTTATTACACTCAGTAATGTAATTGCAATGCAATAAAAAAAAAACACTTGTGTATTAATAATTGGGTATTCCACCAGCAGTATACTGGATAGATATTATCCCTTAGTTGGTTGGATTCACAGCCTCTAACTCTCTTGGAATTATATATAACATTTATGTTGTTTACACTGGCACATAAGTACAATGCACTGAAGACCCTTTATCCATGTGTGTGTGTGGTGTGTGTGTGTGTGTGTGTGTGTGTGTGTGTGTGTGTATGTGTGTGTATAGATAGACATAGATAACTGTATAATAGATACAAATATGTATATCTGGTATGTTGTATGGTATATATATATATATATATATACATACATACATACACACACACACACACACACACATTTTTGTTTGTTTACACTGGCGCATAAGTACAATGCACTGAAGACCCTTTATCCATGTGTGTGTGTGTGGTTGTGTGGTGTGTGTGTGGTGTGTGTGTGTGTGTGTATGTGTGTGTATAGATAGACATAGATAACTGTATAATAGATACAAATATGTATATCTGGTATGTTGTATGGTATATATATATATATATATATATATACATACATACACACACACACACACACACATTTTTGTTTGTTTACACTGGCGCATAAGTACAATGCACTGAAGACCCTTTATCCATGTGTGTGTGTGTGGTTGTGTGTGTGTGTGTGTGTGTGTGTGTGTGTGTGTATGTGTGTGTATAGATAGACATAGATAACTGTATAATAGATACAAATATGTATATCTGGTATGTTGTATGGTATATATATATATATATATATATATACATACATACACACACACACACACACACATTTTTGTTTGTTTACACTGGCGCATAAGTACAATGCACTGAAGATCCTTAATCTATGTGTGCGCACGTGTGTGTGTAAATAAATAATTTCTGTTATCAAAATATTTTTAGATAAGGTCATGTAATGATAAGACCATTTATTGACAATATAATTGTCAATGGCCACAGTATACACTGGCTATTGAATCGAGACATGTGCCATATATATATATATAGGCACAGGTGTAGCTGTGTGGTAAGGTGCTTGCTTCCCAAACACATGGCTCCGGGCTCAGTCCTTGGGCAGGTATCTTCTACTATAGCCTCTGGCAAACCGAAGCCTTGTGAGTGGATTTGGTAGATGGAAACTGGAAAAAGCCTGTCGTATATAAATATATATATATGTATTATTCTTTATTTAAAAGCAGCAGAAATTCAACAAAACCTGTTACTCTGGGTTTCACGTTCCCGTTCGTCGGACAGTTTTTTTAACAAAAACTGTCCGACGAACGGGAACGGGAAACCCAGAGTAACAGGTTTTGTTGAATTTCTGCTGCTTTTAAATAAAGCATATTACTCTACCCCTGGTATTTGAGTACTCTTTTTTCCACCTTGTTTCACATTTATGTGTTTACTCCGGTATATATATATGTGTGTGTGTTTGTGTGTCAATGTTTGATCCCCACCACTGTTGCTTGACAACTGATGTTGGTGTGTTTACGTCCTTGTAACTTAGCGGTTTGGCAAAAGAGACCAATAGAATAAGTACTAGGCTTACAAAGAATAAGTCCTGGGGTCGATTTTTTTGAATAATGGCAGTGCTCCAGCATGGCCACAGTCAAATGACTGAAACAAGTAAAAGAATAAAAGAATACACACACACACACACACCACACACAAACACACACACACACACACACAAACACACACACATGCACATGCACACATTGTACTAAATAGCATTGTGCATAATTCTAGTATGGTTTGACCTTAAACCTAGATTTCTCACCTTACGTCTTATCTCAATGAAGTGGCGTGGTGGGGAGAGAAAATGTTTCTTAGAATTTAAATAGCAAATTCTTTCATGATTTTATATCTTATAATTTTTTCATTCATCATCATCATCATCATCGTTTAACATCCGCTTTCCATGCTAGCATGGGTTGGAAGATTTGACTGAGGACTGGCGAACCAGATGGCTGCACCAGGCTCCAATCTTGATCTGGCAGAGTTTCTACAGCTGGATGCCCTTCCTAACGCCAACCACTCCGACGGTGTAGTGGGTGCTTTTTACATGCCACCGGCACGGGGGCCAGTCAGGCGGTACTGGCAATGACCTCGCTCGAATGTTTTTACATGTGCCACCGGCACAGGTCCTAGTGAAGCAACATTGGTAACGATCACGCTCGAATGATGCCCTTTTACGTGCCATGGGTACAGAAGCCAGTTGGCTGCCCTGGCAACAATCACGCTCAGATGGTGCTCGTGGCACCCTACTAGAGCACCATCCGAGCGTGATCGTTGCCAGAGCAGCCAACTGGCTTCCATACCCGTGGCACGTAAAAGGGCACCATATATATATATAATGAACATAACATATAATATTCATGACGATTTAGTTAAATCTAGCTTTATAAATTTAATTTAAATTAATTACACTGGTCAACAACCAATTTTCATCAGGGATATTATATGGTGTTTTATATGTAGTTTTGTCTGCAGATTTCAAAAATGCAATCGGTTTCCTTCTATCAAGCACAGTTTTTCTGATGAGATAAGAGAGGTATATAACTCCCATCATTAGAATTGCTACAAGTACATGTCCTCAGATTGAGACCCAAACACCCTGAAATATGCATCAATGTCATACAAGCACTATTATTCATTAGCAATTTTCTGCAAAATCATGTCTGGCCATAGGGAAATATCACTTTGTTCAAAAAGAGTGTGGATTAGCAACAGGCAGGGCACTTGCCCATAGAAAATCTTCCTCAATAAACTCCACCCAACTTATACAGGTTTAGAAAAGTGGACCTTAGATCGATGATGATGATGATGAAACCAGTTTGACATTATGCAGTTGTGCAACACGTTTAGTCGTGTTACACTATGGAGTCTTAAGACAGCAGTCACTGCTTCGCAATCAAATGATTTGTTCATGCAGGTAATTGGAGAGAACCCAGGTGACATCACCCAGTTATGTAATCACCTTTACATTTATTTAGTTTTTTTTTTTTTTTTTGCTGCTGCTGCCATTATTTCTGCTTCTTCTGAATCAATACAAAATCTACAACAACTTCGCTGGATTTCGTTTAAGAGAACACTTTGAATTGAATATCGTCGTGATCAAATGACATTTTGTATATATAAAATTGGAGAACCCGGAGGACAACACCAAATCACGTGATCCCTATTTTTTGCTTAGACTTGTTTAGTCGATACTAAATATACAACTTCATTGGAAATTGTTAAGAGAAAGCTGTTCAATTGAATAGTTTGCCCACTGCTGTGTGATCGAAAAATCGATTATTTGCTGTGAACGTATATAACTAAAAACTATTATAATCTTTTATTGATTCGACGTTTAACATTAAGTTGGCTCTGTACAGAGGCTTTTGTTATTAGCATTTCGTAAAGCACACACATAACACATACACAACCGTAATCCACACACACACATATATATACAAATACATATATGTGTATGTATATATATATATATACATACACACACACTATATATATATATATTATATATATATATATATATATTATATATATATATATATATATGTATATATATACACAGTCACAAAATATGTGCTTGTGTAAAGATGTATATATATATATGTATATATATATATGTATATATACATATATATATATATATATATATATATATATATATATATATATACATACATATATATATATATATATATATATATATATATATATATATATATATATATATATGTATATATACACATATATATATGTAGATGGAGAGGGTATTGGGCGACAGAGAGAAAGAGGGAGAGAGAGAGACAGACACCACACCGACAGAGACAGAAAACGACAGAGAGAGGAGGAAGAAGAGGTGGAGAGTGAGGAGAGTGAGTGAAAGAGAGAGAGAGAGAGGAAGAAGACTATTGAATATTAATTGAAGGAGAGAAGAGAACAACAACAACAACAACAACAACAATAATAATAATATAGTAATAATAATAATAATAATAATCAATTAATCAGTAAAACCATTAGTGGTGGGTGATGACATTGACAATAGCAGTAACGAAGCAAGCTACCTGTAACTGTGTACACAAGTTTGAAATTAGAAACATCGGAAAGGAAAAGCCTTCGTGTTTATTGTATAAACTGTGCAAACAATGAAACCTTTTCTGTTTGTATAAGGACAACATAAAGGTCCAGTTTTAAAAATTAACCAAGTCCAACGTTGTGACTCTCAGAAACTGGAAACAGATTGTGTGCTGTGTGACTCATTTTGGTTTTCAGTAGCCTTGTATTTGAAGAGTTATCTGGCTAAAAATCACTTTAACCCTTTAGTGTTCAGATTATTCAATCAAACATAATGCTTATTGATTCCCATTGATTTGAATTAATCATGAATTATCTCATATCTTCAAGATCTTGATGGTGTAATTACCTAATGTAGAATAACATTGTAGGGTAGGTGTGAGAGCCTGGATCTGGTCAGTTTGAACATAAAACAGATTAGCTATTTTGGCCGGATATGGCCGGTTTAAATACTAAAGGGTTAAGCCAACACATTACTGTTGTTGTTGTTGTTGTTATTTACCCCCGGGTCGGTCCCAATTGAGGAAACCTATGATAAAAGGCATTTATTTCAGCCCTGGCCACTCTCATTTTTTTTTTTTAATTTCAGATGCAAATATGGCTATGTGGTAAGAAACTTGCTTCCCAACCACATGGTTCTGGGTTCAGTACCACTGTGTGGCACTTTGGGCAAGTGTCTACTACCATAGCTTCAGGCCAACCAAAGCCTTGTGAGTGAATTTGGTAGGCGGAAACTAAGAGAAGCCTATCGTGTGGGTATGCACGTGTGTGTGTGTGTGTGTGTGTGCGCGCGCGCGCATGTGTGTATGTGTGTGTGTGTGTGTGTTTGTTTGTGTGTGTGTGTTTGTGTGTGTGTGTGTCTGTGTGTTTGTGTTTGTGTTTGACAACTGCTTGACAACTGGTGCTGGTATGCTTATGTCCCGGTGGTTCAGCAAAGAGACTGATAGAAGAAGTACCAGACTTTAAAAATAAGCACTAGGATTAATCCATTCGACAGAAACTTCTTCAAGGAGGTGTAATTGACTTAATCCGTTTGTCTGTCCTTGTTTGTCCCCTCTATGTTTAGCCCCTTGTGTGTAATAAAGAAACAGGTAATTCGTCTGCCGCTACGTTCTGAGTTCAAATTCCGCCGAGGTCAACTTTGCTTTTCATCTTTTCGGGGTCGATAAATTAAGTACCAGTTACGCACTGGGGTCGATGTAATCGACTTAATTCGTTTGTCTGTTCTTGTTTGTCCCCTCTGTGTTTAGCCCCTTGTGGGTAGTAAAGAAATAGATAATTCGTCTGTCGTTACGTTCTGAGTTCAAATTCCGCCGAGGTCGACTTTGCCTTTCATCCTTTCGGGGGTCGATTAAATAAGTACCAGTTACGCACTAGGGTCGATGTAATTGACTTAATCCGTTTGTCTGTCCTTGTTTGTCCCCCTCTATGTTTAGCCCCTTGTGGGTTATAAAGAAACAGGTATTTCGTCTGCCGCTACGTTCTGAGTTCAAATTCCGCTGAGGTCAACTTTGCCTTTCATACTTTCGGGGGTCGATTAAATAAGTACCAGTTACGCACTAGGGTCGATGTAATTGACTTAATCCGTTTGTTTGTCCTTGTTTGTCCCCTCTATGTTTAGCCCCTTGTGGGCAGTAAAGAAATAACTATATACTGGCACTAAAATGGTGCTGTAAACAATGCTGAAATCGTATTTGAATGCCACTGAAATGACACATAGGATAGCTGTATCTATAAAAGTTCAGTGGTTGGGAGTGCAATAGAACTCCAAAGACACTACAACAAAATCTGAACAACAGGGGAGATTTGACTGGGCAGGGATATAACAATGAAGCAAAGATGGTGCTTGAATAAATAATTACTATTGTTGGTCTGAAGAACAAATTCACGAATTCTTGGTCATCAGTTACTCATTCTTCATTAACAAAAGAGATGAAACTGTATGATATTACCTGTTACTATATAATAGCAGGTAATACAAACACACACTCTCTCTCTCTCACACACACACACATACACACACGCACACACACACACACACGCACACACACATGCACACACACACACACAAGCACACACACACACAAACACACACACAGGCACACACACACACACACAACACACACACACATACACACACGCACACACACACAACACACACACACACACATGGCATGCACACACACACACAAACACACACACACACACACATGCACACACACACACACACACAAACTCACACACACACACACAAACACACACACAAACACACACACGCACACACACATACACAGACACACACACACACACACACACACACACACACACACACACACACACGCACACAGTCCACAATGTCAATCAAGAGACCTAATACTTATTCATTCCTTACCTTGCAGAGACTGATTTCACCTTATAAAATATTAAAGAAGGGGAAGCCATAACTTTGTCTCTATTCATACATAGTACACACTTTTGTTTAAGTCACATACTATACATATTCAGCATTTTGTAGGAAATACATATATTTAGCTATTACAGATGTTTATACCTTTATTTTATGGTTGTAGGGAGTATAAATGTTAAAGTTAATGGCAATTTTTCTTTGTTTCTTTTTTGTTTTTTTCTTTTCATGTTTGGATCATTCTTGTGAAATAATATCCCTGATATATCCTATTCTTTCACATGTTTATTTAGTAGGGGTCATATTTTGTTCATTTTATTTTGTTCCCATCTTCATTTTATTAATCATAAACTAGCTACAGACAGAGAGATTTGATTTGTTTTTAATGACTGTTGTTAATAACAATAATAATAATAATAATAATATAATAATAATAATAATAATAATAATAATAATAATAATAATAATAATAATGCTCATGGGAACTGCTCATATCCTACGCAAAATACTTTCTATGTAATCTCAAGTTTTAAAACAAACATAATTTTCGTATGGTTTTTTTAGACATTCACTAGTACAACACTAAGTACAAAACCAAATATATGGCACCCTAGGCATAACACCAACATGAACTTCCAACTTGTTGTCTCTTGAGGTCTCTGGGTGAGACTTGGAGCCAACTTGTACAAATGTAAAGCAAAAGTCAAACATAAAATAACAACAACAACAACAACAACAACAACAACAACAATAATAATTATTATTATTATTTTGATGCATGTGCCTAGTGTACCCTTATCAGATGGGTATATTGGGCTTCGTATATTTGTATCCTAGCTTTGATGTTGTGTGCTGCTCTCTCACTCAATAACAACAATAACAACAACAAAGATAACAATAGAAAACAATAATAATAATAATAATAATAATAATAATAATAATAATCCTTTCTACTAAAGGCACAAGGCCTGGAATTTTATGGGAGGAGACAAGTCGATTACATCAACTCCAGTGTTTCACTGGTACTAACTTTATTGCCCCAAAAGGATGAAAGGCAAAGTCAACCCGTTAGTAGTGGTCTGATGTAGTTGGCAGTTTGTAGTTTGGTCTCCGAAGTCCAGGTACAGTTTACAGTTTGAGTTAGTGTGTTGGAAATATTGATTGTTGGTTCATAAAAGACTGTTGGTTCATTGCGTGATTCTTACTGCCGCTGTTTCTTTTTTGTATTGTTATGACACTGTTAAAGTGTATTCTTTATCTATTGTTGACAATACCAACTGTACTACAATATTGGAAGCATAAGAATATAACACTACCTACCTACCTACCTTGTTGATGTTTGTTCCTTCTCGAGCCATGCCTGGCTCATAAGGGCCAGTTTCCTGGTTTCTTGGCGTATAAGTTCCCCACCTGG
>NC_043019.1:20661529-20734029 GCF_006345805.1 Octopus sinensis | reverse complement strand
GCGTGATCGTTGTCAGCATTGCCTCACTGGCACTTGTGCCGGTGGTACGTAAACAAAACATTCGTGCGAGGTCGTTGCCAGTGCTGCTGGACTGACTCCTGTACAGGTGGCACGTGAAAACACCATTTTTGAGCGTGGCCGTTGCCTGTACCACCAGACTGGCCCTCGTGCCGGTGGAACTTTAAAAGCACCCACTACACTCTTGGAGTGGTTGGTGTTAGGAAGGGCATCCAGCTGTAGAAACTCTGCCAGATCAGATTGGAGCCTGGGTCAGCATGCTAGCATGGAAAGCAGACGTTGAACGATGTATGATGATGATGATGATGATGATATATATATATATAGAGATATATATATAGATATATATATACATATAGATATATATGTGTGAGTACACCCATAATTTATGAGTGTGTTCAGAAATAAACTGACAGACTTACCTTCAGAATTTTTCAAGGCAGTGTAAAACATCAACTCTACCATGGAGAACAAACTGACCAATATATATCCACATACAATAGATGTACTCAAAAGGTTACTATTTAATCTTTTACTCTTTTACTCTTTTTCTTGTTTCAGTCATTTGACTGTGGCCATGCTGGAGCATTGCCTTTAGTCGAGCAAATCAACCCCAGGACTTATTCTTTGTAAGCCCAGTACTTATTCTATCAGTCTCTTTTGCCGAACCGCTAAGTTACGGGGGTGGGGGTGGCGTAAACACACCATCATCGGTTGTCAAGCAATGCTGGGGGAACAAACACAGACGCACAAACATATACACACACATACACATATATATACATATGTACAACAGACTTCTTTCAGTTTCCATCTACCAAATCCACTCACAAGGCTTTGGTCGGCCCAAGGTTATAGTAGAAGACACTTGCCCTGGGTGCCACACAGTGGGACTGAACCCGGAACCATGTGGTTCGTAAGCAAGCTACTTACCACACAGCCACTCCTATGCCTATATATATATATATATATATATATATATAGGCAAATGTTGGGCTATTGATCTCATTTGACAGTAATTGGAGGATAATTAATTTTCTGGGTATCACAAATAATTGGAATATCAAAATATTTATAAATTCCATCCATGGATTATCACCTCTGCCTTAGCGAAGGCGGAGGTGTTGTTTTCAGTTGTATTTGTTTGTTTGCCTGTCCATGGACAAAATATCTCAAGAACTGCTGGATGGATTCGGATGAAACTCTCAGGGATGCTTGGCATTGTGACTATCACGGTCTCATTAGATTTTGGGATCAATCTGGTGCCAGACAAGGACTCTGGATTATTTTTCCAATTTTTTAAAAATTTTATACATATATGTAAAGTTTTACATAGTTCTCTTGTACATGCACACACATATACACATATATGGTAATGTTCAATGCATTCTCAGCATTGAACATTACCATCCTATTTCTATTGAGGAGGCGCAATGGCCCAGTGGTTAGGGCAGCGGACTCGCGGTCGTAGGATAGCGGTTTCGATTCCCAGACCGGGCGTTGTGAGTGTTTATTGAGCGAAAACACCTAAAGCTCCACGAGGCTCTGGCAGGGATGGTGGTGATCCCTGCTGTACTCTTTCGCCACAACTTTCTCCCACTCTTACTTCCTGTTTCTGTTGTACCTGTATTTCAAAGGGCCGGCCTTGTCACTCTCTGTGTCACGCTGAATATCCCCGAGAACTACGTTAAGGGTACACGTGTCTGTGGAGTGCTCAGCCACTTACACGTTAATTTCACGAGCAGGCTGTCCCGTTGATCGGATCAACCGGAACCCTCGTCGTCGGAACCGACGGAGTGCTTCCCATTTCTATTGAACACACACACACACATGCATGCAAACATACCTTTTTTTTACACACACTTATACTCACACTTCAAACACCATTTATCGGCTTTCTCACTCCTTCTTTCATTATTCATCTATCACCACTTCCTTTCTCATTTTTATGATGCTCTCTTTGCTACTTCATTTCATCTTTCTCATTGCCAGTACTTTCTCTCACTCCCTCTAAGTCATGGCTATTACTCTCACTACTTCTCCTTCACTGTATTAGTATTTCATCTCTCTCTTCACCTCTCACTCAATATATATATATATATATACATACATATTTGGATTATTTTCCCTTTTGAGAGCAGGTGCATTCATTTTTAGTATTCTCGTTTGTGAGAGCAGTCCAGTTTATTTCAGATATTCTGATTTTAAAAATCATCCCTCACTAATCATTGAGAGGACGTTGGTGTTTCCTTGGTGGAGTTTGTGCTCTTTGAGTGCTATTGTTATTATTATTACATATATATATATATATATATATATATATATATATATACATATATATATATGTAGGTCCCGGGTTGAGTCGGGGTTAACCACAGTAAATAAGGTACTCAATCATGGCAGAGTAAATTAATTTATTTTATAGAAGGAGCTTCTACAGGACTAGAACTGTTTCATTCAAATGAAATCATCATGGCTTCCTGATGATTTATATATATTCATGATCATCATTTATATATATATATATAATATATCATGATCATCATTTATATATATATATATATATATATATATCATGATCATCATTTATGGGGGGCGGGGTGGGTAGGTAGGTAGATGGATGACCAGAGATTCATGCATATATATGTATATATATTGAATTGGTGCATAATTATTGCGGGTTTTTTCAACAAATTTTATTTAACAAAAACAATAACAACATGTAACAAAAACATCTTTAAATGATTATTCCGGAGCATATTCACCATCTACTTCAATTACTGCTTCCCATTTGCTTGCAAGACAGTCAGACTGTCATTTAAATATGTTTTTGTCAAATATTGTTATTGTTTTGGTTGAATAAAATTTGTTGAAAAAAACTGCAATAATTAGGCACCAACCCAATATATATATACATATATATATATATATAATATATTATATATATATATATATATATATATATAAAACTAAAGTGTTGTGGTTTGTGCTATGGCAGGTTTGGTAGCCTTCAACTAACACTATCTCCTCCGAGACCCTGCGGTGCAAGTTGACCAAAATTGAGAGTATGATAGAAGAAGGCTTGCTCTTCCTTCTGTAGAAGATAAAATTCAAATTGGACCAAGTTAACACCAAAAATTATTTACATCAAAAAGATGCTTTTTTTCTATGAAAATCCTTATTTTTTACGATCTTTTGACTGCTGTGTCGCCATTTTTCGGTGTATTTCAACCAGAAAAATGTTCACTTAGAGAGAAAGCTACATAATGCAAAATTTTTACTTTTCAAAAATTCCAATTCTAAAGGGTCGAAAAACGCCGGGTAATACTGCTAGTTAATAATAAACGGGTAAAATTTATCAATTAAATTAATTAATCAATCAATTAATTAATAATTTTACCAAGTAGATTGGGACATTAAAATAACCTTTGTAGGTAAAATTATAGGAGTTAAAACATAGTATGTTACTGTCGGGGAGATTCTTACAGTAGTAGAAAAGGAATTTTTAACTCCTATTTCTAAATTCGGTATGTGGTGAAACAATTAGCTGACCCCTAATTATAATTATGTTTATAATTATAAAATTTTTGTATGCATATATATATATATATATAAAATTTAGAGGACTGACCACTAAAAGTGGACAGCCTATATACTAGATATAGACGTCAAAATCGCCATTTTCCACGAAGAATGTGTTCTCCAGAAAAAAACAAAAGCGTAAAAACAAGCAAGACAAATGAAAATATACGAAATAAAAAACGATTACCTATGTACTAATTAGTTTCACCTGTTAATATTTACGTATATGGACATGAAAACATCTGCAAGATCATGTCCATATACGTAAATATTAACAAGTGAAACTAATTTGGATGTAGGTAATTGTTTTTTATTTTGTATATTTTCATTTGTCGTGCTTATTTTTAAAGTTTGTTTTTTTTTGCTGAGTTTTTTGACATCTATATCTAGTATGTAGGCTATCCACTTTTAGTGGTCAGTCCTCTAAATTTTGTATGTAAAAAAATTTTTAATCTTCAGATTTTTTTAAATATGCTAGGCCACTGGTTTTAATTGATCAATATCAATTTCTACCCTTATTTAATTTTACATATATATATATATATATATATATATATATACTACACACATAGATATACATATACACATATATAACTATAGATATGTATGTCATTTGTCTCATCTTGTCAGATGATAGCCATCTCATATTTAGACTGATTGTTCTGATTTACTTTCATCCCTGCATCTACACAGATAAAATAAGATTGCCATACATACATCACCAAAGACTTTATAAAATTAGAAAAAAGCAACCAGGAAATGAAATGATTGTCGGAAGTCTGTATGTCATTAGATTTAAATATCAAAAGCTTGTACAACACTTATGCCACTCTATTGGTCTCCAGTGACAAGCATTGCAGGATGTCTGATACTATTTTGACTACAAGTTTTATATCAGAGTGTCTTTCTCCTGGCATTAAACTGCATCTAGTGGCAAGGCTCCAGTTCAGGAGATCTGGAATTGTGGGGAGCATGGAGTCACCCCTTAATTACCATTACTCCCAGCTCCATTCTGACCTGGAATTGTTTATCTGTCAGGGTCCAAATTGTCAGGGTTATATGTAGGCACAGGCGTGGCTGTGTGGTAAGAAGTTTGTTTCCCAACCACATGGTTCCAGGTTCCATCCCACTGCATGGCACCTGAGGCTGACCAATCCTTGTGAGTGGATTTTGTAGATGGAGACTGAAAGAAGCTTATCATGTGTGTGTGTGTGTGTGTGTACTTATGGAGGACAATTTATTTGACTAACAATTCTTCCATGTGGTGCTCCAGCATGGCCACAGTCTAATGATAGTAAAAGTTTTCTTGGAGACAGAGGAGGCTTCAGTCATTTTTGAAAAAGCCAAAGAGAAGGGAGTTTTTCTAGAAGAGAGATATACATATATATAGTTATACATACATGCACACACATGCATATATGTGTGTGTGTACATGTACATATATATATATATATTTCTTTACTACCCACAAGGGGCTAAAGACAGAGGGGACAAACAAGGACAGACAAACGGATTAAGTCGATTACATAGACCCCAGTGCGTAGCTGGTACTTAATTTATCAACCCCGAAAGGATGAAAGGCAAAGTCGACCTCGGTGGAATTTGAACTCAGAACGTAACGGCAGACGAAATACAGCTACGCATTTCGCCCGGCGTGCTAACGTTTCTGCCAGCTCGCCACCTTATGTACATATATATAATACACACACACACACACACACACACACACACACACACACACATACACACATGCGCGCACACATATACATACTGACCTGAAAATCAATATGTATTTGTAAATATGCATGTGTGTATGCACATGTGTATACGCATAAGCGAGTGCAAGTGTACAGAGGGTGTCAAGTTGAGGTGTGGTGTGCATGTGAGAGAAGGTGGTTCCAGCTGGTTAAATGTCCTGAACTACATGATTTGTAAGGTTATTGACAATAAATAAATAAATAACAAAAATAGATAACAAAAATAATAAAATGAAACAAGAAAAAATAAAGGAAAAGAAAGCCATGATCAATTCACAATGCTAACTCTCGTCTCTCCCTCTTTTTTTTCTCTCTCTCTCTCTCACTCCCTCTTTCTTCCTTTTTCTCTAGCTACTTCTCTCTCCCTCCTTACTCTCTCTTTTAATCTTTTCCTTGTTGAATTTCTTTCCCTTTTCACTTAATTTCTCTCTCTCTCTCTCTCTCTCTTTCTCTCTCCCTCACTTGTTCATCTATCTATCTATATATCTATCTTTCTTTCTTTCTTTCTTTCTTTCTTTCTTTCTTTCTTTCTTTCTATCTATCTATCTATCTATCTATCTATCTATCTACCTATCTATCTTTCTATCTATCTATCTATCTATCTATCTATCTATCTATCTATCTATCTATCTATCTATCTATCTAATCTCTCCTTGTTTTTTCTGTGTCCCTTTCTGTAGAAGAGCATAGGCTCGAAACGTAAGAAACTTTTTCTATTCCTGAGCATTATACTTAATACATCTATTTGTTTTGTACACCACCTGTCTTCGTCTTTTGTTTTTTCGTAAACTCTCACTATCTATCTATCTATCTATCTATCTATCTATCTATCTATCTATCTATCTATCTATCTATCTATCTAGCTATCAATCTGTCTGTTTTATTTGTCTTCCTCTCTGTGTGTGCATGTGTTAACTGACAGATCGCTATATGTTTTTCTTTACCTGCTCACTTTCTCTTTTATTCTTTTTACTTGTACTACCACTATCTCCCCTTATTTATTGTAAGATCTCTTTCTCTCTTTCTCTTAACGCTGTCTATATTTCTGTCTATCCATCTGCCCATCAAAACTTGACAGGGTTACCTAATTAGGGGATTTAACAAGGATTCATTTCAATACAGGGAGACCAATGATTAGGACTGAGAAGAAATTGTTAGGCTTTCATCAGTTTTGAAACTTTGCTCAGCCATCGATTGTGTAATATTTGTCTGACTGCCTGTCTATCTATCTACTATCTATCTATCTATCTATCTATCTATCTATCTATCTATCTATCTATCTATCTATCTGCTTGTTTGTCAGTCTATCTGCCTGTCTATTGCTACTCATTTTCTCATTTCATATACTTCTCTCTCTCTCTCTCTCTCCCTCCCCCACAGTCTCTCTCTCCCTCCCACCCCCACAGTCTCTCTTTCTCTCTTTATATGTACATATTTAACCCTAACAATTACAGGTTTCACAACACCTGCGTCACTCTTTACCTGCACAAATCTGGGGATTATTAACATGTTGCAGCTGCTACTACTTTTGCAACTACTACCACCCCCACCACCGCTGCTGCTGCTGCTGCTGCAACTACTACTACTACTACTACTACTACTACTACTTGCTGCTGCTGCTGCTGCTGCTGCTGCTGCTGCTACTACTACTACTACTACTACTACCACCACCACCACCACTACTACTACTACTACTTGCCACAGTGTCATGTTTGATGGCCAACCCACTTCGTATTTACTTTTATCAAAAGAGGTTTTGTGGTCCACAGGCTTCCCAGTAATTACTTTCCTCATTCTTTTGTCAAGTCAGTCTTTTTTCTAACATCTGACATACCTGATTTGCACCCACTGAGGGCAAATGTGAGAAACCAGCATTATATGCAAAAGGACTGGAATCTCTGCTCGATAAAGTGAGGGGCAACTGTCTGACCTGTGTTGGGCACAGAGGAGCAAGTGTGTTCCAAACTGGGAGAATATTTCTTCCCTAGAGCCTGACATCCATATCATGAAAGCAAACGGTGATCCTTCGGTATAGGTACAGAAAGTACCGGAAGTGGCTTTGTTTACATTTCTGAAGATAACAGAAACCCTTTTCTCCCACCCCTAACCCTAACCCTAACCCTAACCCTAACACAAACCCTAACCCTAACCCTAACCCTAGCCCTAACCCCCACCCACATATATAAAAAACCCACTTTCTTGAAATGTATCCGGTACTTCCGGTATCTATACCGAAGTTATGCCAAGCAAACTTGGCCCCTGCTGGTGGGTAGCTAAACTCAGAAATGTAAAGGGAAATAACTGAATAATCACAAGACCTCTAGCTCAGCACTTTCACAAAGCATTTTGTCCTATGCTTTAATGTTAAGGTCAAATTTATCTTTCATCCTTTTAGATTCTATAAAATAAAGTACTACCAGTCATGTGCTGGGGTCAATGACATCAACTTAATCCCTTCCTTCAAGGTTGTTAGCCTTGTTTTTAAAGTTATAAACCAATGTTAATAATGGTTTTGTGGTTTAGAAGTCTGCTTCACAACCATGTGGTCGGGGATTCAGTCTTACAGAGTAACACCTCAAGTAAGTCCTTGCTGCTATAGCCTCCAGCTAACCAAAGCCTTGTGAGTGGATTTAGTTGAAGGAAACTGTGCGGGATCCTGTGTGTGTGTATGCTTACATATATATATATATAGGCTTAGTGGTTAGGGTGTTTGTGCTCACAATTTCGAGATCGTGGTTTCAGTTCCCAGACTGAGCATTGCACTGTGTTCTTGAGCAAAACAGTTCATTTCACATTGCTCTATGATCATTTCATCATCTGACATGTGGCACGTCATCTGCCTATACAGGTAATGTTGATTTGATGGAGGTGAGTGAGCTTATGTGAACACAGGGGCTTTCTCCGTCCGGGTTGCAGATCCGTGGAATAAGCTGCCGGACGAGATGGTGAAGATGCCGACAACCGCTCGGTTCAAAGTCTCCCTTGACCACAAATGTCCTGAACTCTTTGCATGAACACCCTCCCTGTACATAACTTCATGTCCCCCTACATGGCCTTGCTTTTTGCTTTTTGAGCCAAAAAATTAACTAACTAACTAACTAACAAACATTTGATTCCTATCAACAAATCAACTGTGTAGTTGTTCAGCAAGAAATTGCAACAATCTTATACATTGTCCAACAATGAGAGTCTATGATATATCTTTTTATATAAAAGTCAAGTTGTGTGTCTGTCTCCTACGATTTAGATTCCTAACTACTCCCACATTTTGCGGTGCAGTGTAACCAAAACCGGGTATCTTATAGTCGTAATTCATATCGAGCCCTTCTGTGTATTAGCACGCATCTACGATGAGTCTACGATTTAAAAAAAAAATTACCATCATTTTTTTTCATTTTAATGCATTTTTTCGCTATTATATAAGGGAAGTAACTCTCTAAAAATGTCTACGATGATCAACGATTTAAAAAAAAATTACCATCATTTTTTTCCATTTTTAATGCATTTTTTTGCTATTTTTTGGCTATAACTCTCTAAAAATGCTTATATAGTTATTTCCTTTACAAACCCGAGCAACGCCGGGCGATACTGCTAGTATATATATATATATATATATATATATATCACGTGATCACATGACCAACCAGGCCATCAGATGTTGCTACACATCACTGGTCACAATGCGCTTCGCATTGTTTTAGCCTTCAAATGACGCCACCCCGCTGGCTAAGCGAGGAAGCCAACAGTAGAAAGAGTGAGAGAAAGTTGTAGTGAAAGAGTACAGCAGGGATCATCACCACCCCCTGCCGGAGCCTCGTGGAGCTTTAGGTGTTTTCGCTCAATAAACACTCAAAGCACCCGGTCTGGGAATCGAAACCGAGATCCTATGACCGCAAGTCTGCTGCCCTAACCACTGGGCCATTGCGCCTCCACACACACACACCACACACACACACACACATATATATATGTATGTATATGTATATGTATGTGTGTGTGTGTTTGTGTATTAAAATGAGCTAGTTTTGTTGACACATTGTAAAGTATAACTTTAAACCATTCTAATCAACCATTCAACCATTCTAATCAAACCATTCAACCCATACCAGCAAGGAAAACAGACATTAAATGATGACAATGATGATGATGATGATACCCCCATCACCACCACCTCTTTATATAAGAAACACTGGATTATATATACCATATTTTGCAGCATGGGAGATGCATTTTTTTTTTTGTTGAAAAATATCATTCATTTCCCCTGATGTTAGTTTATATAATATATTGCTGTGGCTTTCTGAAATCAACAGGGTGGTGGCAGCAGTTGTATTTGGGGGGTGCTTGTAGCTGGTAGTTGGTACTATCGCTATGACGTTTATCACATGAAAAGCCACAGGTGAGTTGACTGGCGTTCTGTCGGTCGGTCATGACAACAAGGGTTTCAGCTGCTCTGATCAACAGAACATCCTGCTCGTGAAATTAACACGCAAGTGGCTGAACATTCCAGGGAGGTTCAGCATGACACAAAATGTAGTTCTCGGGGAAGTTCAACATGACACAGTTGGGTGGATTGGAGCAATGTGAAATAAGCATCTTGCTCAAGGACGCAACTCGCTAACAGGAATTGAACTCACGACTTTATGATCATGAGTTGAATACCCTAACTACTAAGCTACATCTCCTTACACAGGTGAGATCAAGAGAAGAGTATGGTGTTGTGTACTACAGTAATACCCATTTCTTTACTACCCACTAGGGGCTAAACACAGAGGGGACAAACAAGGACAGACAAACGAATTAAGTCGATTATATCGACCCCAGTGCATAACTGGTACTTATTTAATCGACCCCAAAAGGATGAAAGGCAAAGTTGATCTTGGTGGAATTTGAACTTAGAACGTAGCGGTAGACGAAATACCTATTTCTTTACTACCCACAAGGGGCTAAACACAGGGGACACAAGGAAGACAAACGAATTAAGTCGATTATATCGACCCCAGTGTGTAACTGGTACTTATTTAATCAACCCCGAAAGGATGAAAGGCAAAGTCGACCTCGGCGGAATTTGAACTCAGAACGTAGTGGCAGACGAAATACCTATTTCTTTACTACCCACAAGGGGCTAAACACAGAGGGGACAAACAAGACAGACAAATGGATTAAGTCGATTATATCGACCCCAGTGCGTAACTGGAACTTATTTAATCGACCCCGAAAGGATAAAAGGCAAAGTCGACCTCGGCGGAATTTGAACTCAGAACGTAGCGGCAGACAAAATACCGCTACCCAGCAGCAAACCATCATGTAAGTGGCTATTGTCTTGTGATTTCCTTCAATGACACTGGGCACAAACAAGCATTCAGTGGTTTGCATGCTAATTTTTCCAGATAACAGGCATTTAATATGCCCAATGTGAAGGTGCGTGGCTCAGTGGTTAGAGCGTCGATTTTACGATCGTGAGGCTGTGAGCTCGAGTCCCGGACCGGGCTGTGTGTCGTGTTCTTGAGCAAGACACTTTATTTCACATTGCTCCAGTTAACTCAGCTGTAGAAATGAGTTGCGACGTCACAGGTGCCAAGCTGTATCGGCCCTTGCCTTTCCCTTGGATAACACTGGTGACGTGGAGAAGGGAGGCCGGTATGCATGGACGACTGCTAGTCTTCCATAAAACAACCTTGCCCAGACTTGTGCCTCAGAGGGTAACTCTCTAGGTGCAAGCCCATGGTCAGTGTCTGACCGAAGGGGGTTACAGTATGCCCAATGGACACTGGTCAGTCATGTCAATGGAGTTTCAGTAGATATAAAAAGATTTCTTTCTCAGAATTACATTTGCAATATCACAGCACATCTTCCTTGCTGCAGTTTCCACCATGCCACAAAATATAGTGCAAGGTGGCGAGCTGGCAGAAACGTTAGCATGCCGAGTGAAATGCTTAGCCATATTTCGTCTGCCGCTACGTTCTGAGTTCAAATTCCACCAAGGTCGACTTTGCCTTTCATCCTTTCAGGGTCGATTAAATAACTACCAGTTACGCACTGGGGTTGATATAATCGACTAATCCGTTTGTCTGTCCTTGTTTGTCCCCTCTGTGTTTAGCCCCATGTGGGTAATAAAGAAATAACAAAATATAGTGCACTAGCCCTGGGTACTTCACTGGTACTGGTAGCAACTCCAACGAGATTTGAACTCGGAAACTTATCTTCGGAACATGGCCAAAGAATGCAGTCAAGCACCAAAATCTTCATCCTGACCCCCAATCCACCATATTGATTTTTGCCACTTCACTCCCACCTTTGTAACGATAAAGAGTCATAAAAATCACACCTAATTAGAAATATTTGTATGGACAACATATAGAGATGGAGTGGGTGTGTGACTGAGGGGGCAGGTGTGTGATGGTGGGGATAGAATTGTGGTGGGGGTGGTGATGATGATGGAGAGGTTGTGTAACAATGGGGAGGAAGGGGAAGGTATCGTAGCATGGTGATGTGGGAAATAAAGGTGGGAGGTGGTGGTGGACAGGTAGCCGTGGTGGTGGTGGTGGGGAAGTGGTACCACTGGAATGGTGGGGGGGATGGCAGTGAATGTATAAGGTGGTAGTGAAGGAGTGGTGAGAGGAAGTGGATGTATAAGGTGGTGGTGGTGGTGGTGGTGGAGGAGCGGTGAGAGGAGGTGGTAGTATGAGGTGATGATAGTAGAATGGTGGGAGGAAGAAGACACGGGGTGGGGTGGGGTGGGGTGGGGGTGGATGTTTATGTTATGTGCTTGATTGTGTTTATTAATAACTTGTGAAATAGAACGAAAAAAACGGGGGTGGAGGATTAGACAAAGAATCGAATGAAAAGCAGAAACAAACAAGAAACAGAAATAGACGTAGAATAAAAGAAAGAACAAATGATTGAATAAATGAATTAATGAAGGACTTATGAATAAGTGAATAAATGAGGGAAAGAGAGAGAGTGGGGGGGGTGAAAGAAAAAGGAAAGCATGGAACGAAACGACTGAGGAAAGACAAAATGAAAGAGAGAAGTAAGAATTAAATACTTACAAACACACAAACACTCAGACACATAAATATAAATATAAATCTCTCCCTTTCTCTCTCTCCCTACCCTTTCTCTCTCTCCCTACCCTTTCTCTCTCTCTCTCTCTTCTCTCTATATATATATATATATATATATTATATATATATATATATATGTATGTATGTAGAGGCGCTGGAGTGACTGTGTGGTAAGTAGCTTGCTACCAACCACTGGTTCCGGTTTCAGTCCCACTGCGTGGCACCTTGGACAAGTGTCTTCTACTATAGCCTCGGGCCGACCAAAGCCTTGTGAGTGGATTTGGTAGACGGAAACTGAAAGAAGCCCGTCATATATATGTATATGTATATATATATATATATATATATATATATATATATATATATGTTGTGTGTGTGTGTGTGTGTGTGTGTGTGTGGTGTGGTGTGTGTGTGTGTGTTGTGTGTGTGTGTGTGTGTGTGTAGTGTTTGCGTGTCTGTGTTTGTCCTCCCAACATCGCTTAGCGGTTCGGCAAAAGAGACCGAAAGAATAAGTACTAGGCTTACAAAGAATAAGCCCTGGGGGCGATTTCCTCGACTAAAGGCGGTGCTCCAGCATGGCTGCAGTCAAATGACTGAAACAAGTAAAAGAGTAAAAGAGTAAAGAGGAGAGAGAGAGAGACAGACAGACAGATAAACAGGCAGGTAGACAGGCAGGCAGGCCGTCAGACAGGTTGATGGATGGATGGATGGACAAATAGTTAAATAGACAAATAGACAGACAGACAGACAGACAACAACAGACAGACAGACAGACAAACGGATGGACAAATGGGTGGTTAAACAAGTTACAAACATACATAGACCAGGGGGAGATCCAGGATTTTTTTTTTGGGGTGTTGCCCAAAAGTTTTGAAAAATTACTATATAATGTGGGAATCGCAGTTCATAACAAATGGAGACATTTTTATGTGTTCTTTGTTGTAGCAGATCATATGCATATGAAACAGAAATGCTGTGAAACTGCTGGAAATAAAAATAACAATTATATTTGCAAAGGTGCTGTGAGTATTGATTTATCTATGGAAAGTAGTGGCAAACTATACTTGTGTGTCATAACTTAATAATATGTTCACTTTATAATCCAAGTTAATGAAAACAACGGAACCATTCATTAAAGTTCAAGCTTGTATTTTCCAAATTTTATCCGTCTTAAGCCTTGGTCGCAATTCTTCTATGTTGGCTCAGCTAGAAAGGGTGTTGCCTGGGCAACTAGGGCAACACCCCTGCATCCACCACTGTAGATAGATTCATAGATAGATAGATAGTTTGATAGATAGATAGATGGATAGACAGACAGACAGACAGATAGATAGATAGATGGATGGATGGATGGATGGATGGATGGATGGATGGATGGATGGATGGATGGATGGATGGACGCACGGACGGACGCAGACGCACGGACGGACGGACAGAGAGACAGACGGACGGATGGATTGGTGGATAGACAGATAGATAGATAGATAGATAGATAGATAGAATAGAAAGATAGATAGATAGATAGATAGATGGACGGATGGACGGACAGACGGACGGATGGATTGGTGGATAGACAGATAGATAGATGATGGATGGATGGATGGATGGATGGATGGATGGATGGATGGACGGATGGACGGACGGACGGACGGACGGACGGATGCACGGATGGATTGGTGGATAGACAGATAGATAGATAGATAGATAGACAGACTGTCAAAAATATTTCAAAAATTTTGGGTGAACCATACTCTAAACATTCAAACCAGTTTTATATGCCTTTTAACTTTTTCTTCTCTGTTTCTCTTTTTATAAACCCATCTCAAGGTTGTTGTTGTTGGTGGTGATAGTGGTGGTGGTGGTGGTGCTGCTGCTGCTGTTGCTGTTGAGCGAACGGTCTTTGTCCCAGAGCTCACAAAATAGGAGAAGTCCGAAATGTCGTCCTTTGCTATTTGTAAGACCCGCAGAAGAGAAAGCAGGTCAACCCCCGACACCGAGAGCATCGACGGATGGATGAATGCGCATCCAGGCTCAGCAGTTGCGTAGGAAGTCGGGGACAAGAAACAGGAAGAAAGAGTGAGAGGAAGTTGGAGCGAAAGAGTACAACAGGGGTCGCCCCCCCCCACTTCCGGAGCCTCGTGGAGCTTTAGGTGTTTTCGCTCAATAAATACACAGAACGCCCGGTCTGGGAATCGAAACCGCGATCCTGTTTAACAATTATATATCCGCTGCATCGGAAATCTGCAATGGCTCCATAACTTCTGTCTTGGAGTCCCAGTAATCTGTTACAGTACTTACCTAGTGTACCCAATCACCAGTGAACTAAACCTCCATAATTTGTATGTATGTATATGTGTGTGTATATATACAACAAACTTCCACACAATTTCTGTCCACGAAACACACTCACAAGCCATTGGTTAGCCTGCAGCTAATAAACAGATACTTGCCTAAGGTGCCATGCAGTGGGACTGAACCTGAAGCCACATGGTTGTAAAGCAAACTTCTTAACCACACAACCAAATTCATAATTTATACCCAAATGTTTTTTAGTATCATTTTTGGAATAAAATGTCTCTAACCCTCATTTTTAATTCCTCTTTGATTAAAACCACACCTTTTTATCAACCTTTTGTCAAATTATATTTGATGTTTTTATGCATCAATGGCAATTCATGTTGTTGCCCTCAGTACAGCAAAACAGAAAAATGTTTTACTTGACTAAACCGTCACTTACAAATTTCTGGATTTGTGCTTCTGAAATATTGGGTCAATGGCTAAGCCCATCCTCCTATAATCGCTGGCCTTGTGCCTAAATTAGAAACAACAACAATAACAACTATAGTAATAGTAATAATAATAATCCTTTCTACTGGAGGCACAAGGCTTCAAATTTATGAGGAGGGGACTAGTTGATTACACCAGCCCCAGTTTTCAACTGGTACTTATTTTATCGACTGCAAAAGGATGAAAGGCAAAGTCAACCACCGCAGAATTTGAACACAGAATGAAGCGATGGATAAAATACTTACGTGTATCTAAATCATGATGTTAATTACTAGTTAAAGGGGCAAGACGCAAATAAAACCTAGGATGTTAATACAGAGGAAATTTTATCTTGGGGTATGATGGGTGATTGTTTATAATCAATATAATTATCATCATCATCATCGTTTAACGTCCACTTTCCATGCTAGCATGGGTTGGACGGTTCAACTGGGGTCTGGGAAGCCAGAAGGCTGCACCAGGCCCAGTCTGATCTGGCAGTGTTTCTACAGCTGGATGCCCTTCCTAGTTGTATAAAAATAAAATTTAAGATTATCAAAAACGATATCATAACCAAAATAGGTAAAATGTGTGTATATATCAATTATCAACACTAAAAAGGAAAGATTACATAGAATCAGTTTAATATTCATTCCTGTACTTAATTACTTATTAGGTGGTTTCTATAAAGACTGCTCAGGGCATTTACTTACGGAATACTGGAAAGATAAATATGCTATCTATATATTAATTATAAGCCAAGAATCAGAAAAAATAAATATGTGTACAGATACAGACACATATTTATATATGTACACACATGCACACACACACACATACACAAATATTTATACATTTATATGGATATCGTATAACCATCTCGCATAGACTTAAGTAACTGAAAAGTATTATTTACAAAGAAGCAAAATAATGATTTATGAGAGCTAGGAGGTTAATAGGTTATGCACATATATGCATATATACACATATACAAATATTTATACTTTTATATGGATATAGTAGAACCATCTCGCATAGACCTAAGTAGCTGAAAAATCTCTGTGGCTTATTTTGATTTTATATGTGTATATATATATATATATATATATATAATATATATATATATATATATATATATGTATATATATATATATATATATATATACACACACACACATACACATATACTCACACACACAGTCACACTCATACATACAGTTGAATTTGAAGTTGGAAAAGCTGAAGTTGTAGCAATGATGATGTAGTTTGTTTGTATAACCTTTACTGAATTTTGTGAAGGAAAGGTGGATTTCAACAGATGAACCAACTGATGTGTGTATGTGTACACACACATGCATGTATGTGTGTGTGTGCACGCGTGTGTGTGTGCATGTGTGGTCACGTGACATTTTCTAGTTTAATCTTTCCCCATTGTTTCAACCAGTCACTCATACCACAGAATTTTACAGCAAAATCACCTTTAGATCACTGTCTTAGAAATATATAGAAATATAAACAGACACACTAGATATACTATTTCTAAATAAAGGTCTTGATGGCCATGGCTGGAAAGCCTTTGATCAGAGATCTATTTGATCTATACTGAACTGTGTCAAAACAGAAAAAACAATCATCACTGTAACCATAATCACCACCACCATCACCACCATATGAAGACAGTCACACCCACCACTGTGTCACTAATATTAATACCACCAAGTCTGCTGCTGCTGCTACTACAACTACTATACTATGCCTAATGCTACTACTCACACCAAAGAAGGGCTTGTTCCTCCCTCCCCACCTATATAGGTATAAGTTTTTAGTAGTTATATTGTGGAGAGTGTTTGGGTTAAACTTGACAGTTTGCATAAAAGAAAATGAAAACAATATCCCATCGAAAAGTAGAGAGTTTAAAAAAAAAAAAAAAATATCAACTAGATGTGTTTTTCTTTTGTTTTTTAGGTTTCTGCCTTTGAATTCTAATCCTGCTGAGGTCTACTTAATCGTTCACTTCTTTGTGGGGTCAATAAAAATATATCCTTCAAATATTGAGAACTTGGGGTATTATACCCTCAAACGGTAAGATCATGATTTTGATTCCTGGACCAGGCTATGTGTTGTGGTCTTCAGCAAAAGTTCTTCAAATAAGAGCATGGACATCGCTGAAATCCAGATTTCTTACTCCCAAAAAGGCAGAATATTTTTACTCATAATTCAATATCTATGACTGGGAAACAAACAGTTTACTCAAAGTAGCCATCCCCAGTTTCTATTGCAATTTCAAGATGACTCCAGAACCTGAGTATTCCTTACTGTGTTCCTAGGAAGATCTTGAAATACCTCCTTGGTCTTGGCCACTAGCTCAATGTTGTTTGTTCCTTCTCGAGCCATGCCCGGCTCATAAGGGCCTGTTTCCCAGTGTCTTGGCGTATAGGTTCCCCACCTGGAAGGGACGCCGGTCCATCGCAGGTGAGCTGAGAGATGCAGGAGGAAAGAATGAGGGAAAGTTGTGGTGAAAGAGTCAGCAGAAGTTTCGCCATTAACTTCTGCCGGAGCCGTGTGGAGCTTAGGTGTTTTGCTCATAAACACACACATCGCCTGGACTGAGATTCGAACCCACGATCCTGCAACCGCGAGTCCGCTGCTCTAACCACTAGGCCACGTGCCTCCACAACTAGCTCAGTGTTGCAGGCAGAACAGTTGGTGTCTTTCTCAATCATACTCCGCACATAGTAATCCATGGGATTACAATCAAGGGAATTAGAAGGCCAAAAATTGAGGATGGTGAAGTCATAGAAATTTTTTGACAACCACATCTGACTCTTTTTGGAGATATAGCAAGGAGCCAATTCCTGCTGCCACACATATGGCCGTCCACCAGCAACCCTCCCCTGCCAGGGTTTGACCATAGCATGCAGCAGCTTCACATAGTTATATGAATTGAGCCTAAGGACCTGTTCAAAGGTGTGGTGTGGCATGATATGACCCTCACTAAAGAAACATCCAAAGACCATCACAGTTTGCAGAAACTTGGTTTTCATGATATATGGGAAATGTCTTACAACCTTTAAGTATATATAGAGCGTGATCATTACCAGCATCGCCTTACTGGCACCTGTGCCAGTGGCATGTGTAAAAGATTCAAGTGAGGTCATTGCCAGTACCACCTGACTGGCCCCCGTGCCAGTGGCACGTAAAAGCACCAACTACACTCTTGGAGTGGTTGGTGTTAGGAAGGGCATCCAGCTGTAGAAACTCTGCCAGATCAAGATTGAAGCCTGGTGCAGCCATCTGGTTCGCCAGCCCTCAGTCAATCGTCCAACCCATGCTAGCATGGAAAACGGACGTTAAACAATGATGATGATGATGATGAGAGCATTGAGCAGTAAAATGATGGCATTTTGATACCTGGCATGAATCACCATGATACAGGTAACTCTTTTCCAATATTCAGATTGCTTCCAGTCCTCTATGTCAGCTAAATTTTCCTCAACTACAACTTTAACCTTTATGCTCTCTAGTGTTGTTGACTGTTCACCAATACAGCAAGTTGTTCCTGGAAAAAGGAGACATAAAAAAATATCATCAAATTTGATATAATATATATATATATATATATATTACTATATGTCAAGGAGACACATTAGACTCAAATGGTTGGAGGCACATAACCTCTCTACAACTGGAGGGAGGAAAACATCACGATTTATTAGTTTTGTAAAAAAAAAATATATGTCTACATACATACATACATACATACATACATACATACATACATATATATATATTATATATATATATATATATATATATCTGACATTCCACCAAGGAGAAACTAGGATTTTCATTCAAAGAGACCAGTTATCATACAGGTTATAGATACAGTCAGTAAGTGGAACTATAAAAATATGCAAGACTTTCTTAAAGTTCAATATATGACAATTATTGTTGTCAGTATTCAAATTCCGACGATGGAGTTTTTGTTAGAAACCATCTCCTTCTTTCTAGGAATAAATCAAATAAATAGGAAAATAAAATGAATATACCTACAATCATACTTATACGAGTTTATGTAATTGGCTCCCAGGAAGACAGATACACCAACCTGATGCATAGCTTCTTTATGGATGACCTAAAAGTGCATGCCAAAAATATGAATGGCACAATGAAGAACTAGAACATTAACCTGGTTCCATCAGACTCATAGAATATTGAAATGGAGCATGGCCAAGATAAATATTCTCACCTGAGTATAAAAATTAAGGTAAACAACAAACCAGTCTAACTACATTTTAATCAATGGCCTCAGTGTTTCTCAGAATGTCTCAAAAGATGCTTTGGGAAGGATGAAAATATATCCTACGATACAGGTGCAGGCATGCTTCTCAATCATGTAGTCTTAGGTTCAGTCCCACTGCACAGCACCTTATGTGTTTTTCTTTTATAACTCCTGGCTTACTAAAGCTTTTGAATGAATTTGGTAGTCAGAAACTGTAGGAAGTCCATTGTGTGTGTGTGTGTGTGTGTGTATACTGTTACCATGACATTCTGCAATGGTTATAAACAAGTATCACTGTCATACAAGTGATGCTCTTCATTTCCAGTATTCCATGAAAAAATGTCTGATCATGAGGAAGTATTACCTTGCTTGGAAACAAGAAAGCATTGGTGGCAGGGAGGTCATCTAGCTGTAGGTCTGCCTCAACAAATTCCTTCTTATTCAGGCAAGAATGGTGCAGGAGTGGCTGTGTGGTAAGTAGCTTGCTAACCAACCACATGGTTCCGGGTTCAGTCCCACTGCGTGGCATCTTGGGCAAGTGTCTTCTGCTATAGCCCCGGGCCGACCAATGCCTTGTGAGTGGATTTGGTAGACAGAAACTGAAAGAAGCCTGTCGTATATATATGTATATATATATATATGCGTGTGTGTGTTTGTCCCCTAGCATTGCTTGACAACCGATGCTGGTGTGTTTATGTCCCCATCACTTAGCGGTTCGGCAAAAGAGATCGATAGAATAAGTACTGGGCTTACAAAGAATAAGTCCCGGGGTCGATTTGCTCGACTAAAGGCGGTGCTCCAGCATGGCTGCAGTCAAATGACTGAAACAAGTAAAAGGGTAAAGAGTAATGGAAAAATGGACATTAAAAGACAATGATGAGAATTGCAACAAAAATTGCATCACCAAGGGACACCTAGCTAAAAAGAAATATGGTGCTTAGAGTAAATCAGTGATCCTCAATGTGTTTGCTTCATTAGGGCTCACGACAACATTCAGGTTAAAAAATAACTGGCAATCCGTCAGTTCCAATTGATCCTTTCAACAGAACAGTCTGCTCATGAAATTAATATGCAAGTGGCTGAGCACTCACAGACACTCACACCTATTTCTTTATTACCCACAAGGGGCTAAATGCAGAGGGGACAAACAAGGACAGACATAGGTATTAAGTCGATTACATCGACCCCAGTGCGTAACTGGTACTTAATTTATCGACCCCGAAAGGATGAAAGGCAAAGTCGACCTCGGCGGATCATACCCTAAACATAATACTCAGGGAGATTCATGTGACACAGAATGTGACAAGGCTGGTCCTTTAAAATACAGGTACAATTTGTTTTTTCCGGCTGAGTGGACTAGAGCAATGTGAAATAAAGTTTCTTGCTCAAAGATGCAACACATCGCCAGGAATGCAACTTATGGTTGTGAGTCACATACTCTAACCATAAAGCCATATGCCTTCACTATTCAGGTTACTTCAATGGAAACAAGATGAAATCAAGGCCACTGATGGTCAAACATGGACTCTATTAAGCAACACCAGAAATTCCATAAAAAAAAAAAGAAAATTCGAGCGAGGTCGTTGCCTCTGACTGGCCCCTGTGCCGGTGGCACGTAAAAGCACCCACTACACTCTCGGAGTGGTTGGCATTAGGAAGGGCACCCAGCTGTAGAAACTCTGCCAGATCAAGACTGGAGCCTGGTGCAGCCATCTGGTTTGCCAGCCCATGGTCAAACCGTCCAACCCATGCTAGCATGGAAAGCGGACGTTAAACGATGATGATGATGATGATGATGATGATGATGATGATGATAGAGAGGGATATCGACTAAGACATTTTGTATGCAATGATATCTAAGACTGTTCTTGTGTTTGAGATGATGTATTTGTGTGGTGGCATAATTGTGTGCATGTATACATATGTATATATATGCATGCATACATGCAGGTATAAATAAGCATACATGTATGCATGCATACATTCAGGCATGCATTCATATATACATACATGCATGCATGCATATGTATATATATACATATATGGATACATACATACATTCATACAAGAATATATATACACACTTACATACACACACACTGCATACACATATACTTGCATACATACATACTTACATTCATACACACATATACATATACATATTATGCATGCATACATACATGCATACTTTTATGCCTTCATATATATATATATATATATATATTTGCAGGCCCCATGTGTATGAATGACATTAAGTTGTCTGAAGAACCTAAAAACAAATCTACACCTCCTGGTGTGTAGATAAATAAATATATAGCTCTTATATAACTCCTGTAGCATAAACTAACTGAATATTGCAAAATGTGCAACATCTCTGTATCTGTCTATCAGTCTCTCTCTCTCTCTCTCTCACCCTCATTCTCATTCCTTCTTAGAGGAAAACAGGGTTCTATAAAATTTTTAAATATGATATTAGTGTGTAACAAGAGAAGAGAAGTCTTCTAACACTTCAAGCAGGGCTTTCTATCATGAATAAACAAACACGCACGCGCATGCACAAACACAAACACACACATACGCGCACGCACACACACACACTCACATACATGCATCACTATCATTGTCATCGTCATTGTCATCGTCATTGTCATCATCTAATATCTGATTTTTTATGTCGGCATGGACAGACAGATAGACAGACAGGCAGACAGATAGATGGATATATATATATATATACATATATATATATATATAACAAAATATTAAGGAATGACCCTGAGAAGGTCGTTCGACTCACTTGAAAAGAGCAGCTAAAACTCAAAACCGCAAAAAATAGTAATTCTGAAACTCACTTGACCGCTGGTAGCAGAAAATTTTTCTTGAATTTTTTGTTACCCTTATATTGATTGATATATATATATGTATATATATATACATATATAAATATATATAACAAAATATTAAGGAATGACCCTGAGAAGGTCGTTCGACTCACTTGAAAAGAGCAGCTAAAACTCAAAACCGCAAAAAATAGTAATTCTGAAACTCACTTGACCGCTGGTAGCAGAAAATTTTTCTTGAATTTTTTGTTACCCTTATATTGATTGATATATATATATATATATATATAAATACGCTGGGTGTTCAAGTTAAACCTGACAGGTTGCATACAAGGAAATGAGAAAACAATATCCAATCCAAAAATATAATTATTAAAAAAAATCCAAAGAAAAATCAACTAGATTGCTGCTGAGAAATAACAATTTAGTGCCCTGAGAGAAAGGTTGGACCTAAGAAGCATCAGATGTGGTGTGCAAGAGAGACGATTGCGCTGGTATGGTCATGTGGCGAGAATGGATGTCGATAGCTGTGTGAAAAAGTGCCACACCCTAGCAGTTGAGGGAACCTGTGGAAGAGGTAGACCCAGAAAGACCTGGGATGAGGTGGTGAAACATGACCTTCAAACATTGGGCCTCACCGAGGCAAGGATTAGTGACCTGGACCTCTGGAAATATGTTGTGCTGCAGAAGACTCGACAAGCGCAAGTGTGACCATAACCTTGTGGCCTATGCTCGGGGTGTAACCAGTCCACTTGTGCGTGCCTTTTCTTCATTGGACACTAAACTCTGCTTGCGAAGACCAGTTGAGGCAAGTGAAATCGAAGTCGAAATCAAATTCGGTGACTGGCATCCGTTGCTAGTGGAGCGCTAAGAGTACCATATGAGTGAGATCGTTGCCAGAGCAACAAGCTGGCCTCCGTGCCGATGGCACGTTAAGCACACCATTCAAGTATGATCGTTACCGCGTTACCTTACCAGCACTTGTGCTGGTGGCATGTGAAATATTCAAGCGAGGTCGTCACCAGTGCCGCTGGACTGGCTCCTGTACAGGTGACACGTAAAAAGCACCATTTGGGTGTGGCCGTTGCCAGTACCACCAAACTGGCCCTCGTCCTGGTGGCACGTAAAAGCACCCACTACACTCTCGGAGTGGTTGGCATTAGGAAGGGCATCCAGCTGTAGAAACTCTGCCAGATCAGATTGGAGTCTGGTTCGCCAGACCTCAGTCAAATCGTCCAACCCATGCTAGCATGGAGAGCAGATGTTAAATGATGATGATGATAATGATGATATATATATATATATATATATATATATATATATATATATATATTAACAAAACTGTCCGACGAACGGGAACGTGAAACTCTGAGTAACAGCTTTTGCTATACTTCTGCTGCTTTTAAATAAAACATATTATTCTACTCTTTTTTCCACCTTGTTTCATATTTATGTGCTTACTCCGGTATATATATATATATATATACACACACACACACACACTCACATATATATTCATACACATGCACACATTACTAATGTACAGATAGCAAAGATCCTCATCTTGAGAAAAACTGAGAAACCGGTTTATTTTTTTTTAACAATAGAAGCCAAAGTGCACATCAGAAATGTATTAAATCAAACATTGGTCCATTGGAAACACCTAACTGTGATATAAAATATTTAAAATCAATACCACCACCACCACCACCACCATCCCTACAACTACCACTGCTGCTGCTGCAACTAGCCATTGAGAGATCAGCTAAAAACAGGAGCAAAATTCTCTTCATCATACCTGATCAGCTTAAAAAAAAGGAAGAACACGTGTTAATGTAGTGTGTGATATGCAAAAGAAAAACAAAAGACAGTTGGAAAGCCTTTGATTGCAGATCTACTCAATCAGAGCAGACCTGGGGTTTTATGTCATCAGCACAAGAACTCCTTACAATATAGATGAAAACTTGTCCATCTATACATTTTGAGTTCAAATTCTACCAAGGTCCACTTTGCCTTTCAACCTTTCAAGGTTGACAAAATAAGTACTAGTTGAGTACTAGGGACAATGTAATTGACTTATCCCCTCCCCCAAAATTGCTGGTTTTGTGCCAACATTTGAAACCAGAATAGATAAAAATTGAACCTGCGACTGGTTCCTCCGAATCTCAAAATATTTCAAGTATTGCAATTGGCAATGGAATGAATGTGGTTCTTGAATCTTCACTGACTTTGTTGTCCTTGCAGAATAATATCACAGAAACTGGACCAGGCAGTCACTGACACAATTTAATAAAGAAAAGAAATTTAGTAAAAGGTCAAGTTTGAGAGATTTCCATAGTGAATGATTTAAAATTTATCCTTGGTTGACCTATGTCACTAAGTAGTGTCAAACTTTATGTTGACCTGTAACAAGGTCATACATTATTTTCTTTTGAAAACTGGAAAAAAAATATCTATGGTTTGCAATGCATACAAAAAAATGCTTGTCATCGGCGAGGACTTGATGACGTGGATAGACTATAGAGCAACAAGAAAGCACAAAACATAGGTGCTAGGTCAAGTAAATGTTGTACAGAAGCAGTAAGTAGAGCAGAACTAAGAGTACTGAAAGATTATTATTAAGACTCATTTGTTCACTACCCTCTAAAATATGGTTCAGTGAAGTCATGCAGAGAACGGTGACATGAGAACAGCGATATCTTAGGTGAAAGTTTATCACATTAAACATGGCTTAGGTGCAGAGGTGATTGTGCAGTAAGAAGCTCACTTCCCAACCACACAGGTCTGGATTCAGTCCCACTGCATAGCACCTTGATTAAATATCTTCTACTTAGGCAAACCATAGCCTTGTGAGTGGATTTGGTAAATGGAAACTGAAGGAAGGCTGTTGTTTTATATATATATTTTTTTTTTCGTGACCGACCAGGCTATCAGATGTTGCTACACATCGCTGGTCACAATGCGCTTCGCAGTGTTTTAGCCTTCTATGATGCCACCCACTGGCTAAGTGAGCAGGCCAACAGAAGAAAGAGTGAGAGAAAGTTGTGGGGAAAGAGTACAGCAGGGATCACCACCACTCCCTGCCAGAGCCTCGTGGAGCTTAAGGTGTTTTTCGCTCAATAAACACTCACAACGCCCGGTCTGGGAATCGAAACCGCGATCCTACGACCGCAAGTCCACTGCCCTAACCACTAGGCCATTGTGCCTCCACATATATATATGTGTGTGTGTGTATGTCTCTTTGTATCTGTATCTGTCCCCCCACCACCACTTGACAACTGGTGTTGGTGTATTTACAACCCTGTAACTTAGCAGTTCGACAAAAGATACCAATAGAATAAGTGTCAGATTTAACAGAGTTTACTATTGAGATTGCTTCATTTGACTAAAAATTCTTCAAGGCAATGCCCCAGCATGGCCACAGTCTAATGACTTTAACAAATAAAAGATTAAGGATAAAGGGTGTTGGCTTTTTGGAACTTCTACATCTTCAATCCAAGAATATTTCTTGGAGAAAAACTGCAAACTAGAGTTCATCAATAGTTCAAAATGAAATTATTGCTGCACTGGCTGAAGTTATATTAGCCTTCAGTGCAAATGATGCAACAAAGTGGTTAGGATATTCTGTTGTTGTTGATGAACCATCAGACATCAGTAGTGTTGAGCAAGTTTCTCTGTGCCTCAGGTTCATCACTAAAGGAGAAATCAAGAAGTCTTCTCTTTACTCTCTTTACTCTTTTACTTGTTTCAGTCATATTTGACTGCGGCCATGCTGGAGCACCGCCTTTAATCGAGCAACTCGACCCCGGAGCTTATTCTTTTGTAAGCCCAGTACTTATTCTATTGGTCTCTTTTGCCGAACCGCTAAGTAACAGGGACATAAACACCAGCATCGGTTGTCAAGCAATGCTAGGGGGACAAGCACAGACACACAAACACACACACACATATATATATACATATATATATATATATATATATATATATACATATATACGATGGGCTTCTTTCAGTTTCCGTCTACCAAATCCACTTACAAGGCTTTGGTCAGATCGAGGCTATAGTAGAAGACACTTACGCAAGGTGCTACGCAGTGGGACTGAACTCGGAACCATGTGGTTGGTAAGCAAGCTACTTACCACACAGCCACTCCTGCGCCTTCCATTAGATTTTATGCAGAACCTTCTACTAAAAGAAGTATTTCTCTACTGAATTAGTTCGCTGATGTGCATAAAGCTTGATTAAATTAGAATTAATTTGATCCAGCTGATTAGGGTGCACAGTGTATACCTGCCTGATGCCCCACAAAAATTCATTAATAGGTGTAAACAGCAACTTGACTCAAACAAACAGCTTGCTTTTTATATATAAGATAACTGCGACTCTACTCTCTGTTCTCTTTCTTTCTGTCTTTATTTCTCTCTAGCCCTCTACAATCTTCTTTATTTTCCACTTCTTCCCCTCCTTCTTTGCTGTCCCCTGTCTATCTTTCTTTGACCCTTTACTATCTTTCATTCCTGCTCCCTTCTCCTCACTCCCTTTGTTTCTTTCCTTCATCCTCTCTCCTGTCTCCCTTCTCCTATCTGTTTGTTCCCACGTGAATACAGACCATTTTTTCTCACCTCTGTCTTTTCTAGACGCAACACATATTGAGCTGGACGTCATTTTTCTCGCCTCCCAACATTTTCCTCTCTTTTTTCTCTTCTACTATTTTCTTCTCTTGTATTTATTCTATGTCCTTTCAAGATTTCTCCCAGGCGTTACCCATTACAATGCGTCTTGGCCTAACAGCCCTTAACGTTTGACTTCATCGATGGTTTACTCTGTACATCCATTCTGTTGTTGTTTGTTCGTTCAAAGCTCTAGCTTTCCACAAATTTTATATTTTAAGAATTTCTGGATGCTGCTGTTTTATGAAGTTTTCCTATATTGTCATCGAAAGCTTGAAATATGGAGTAATTAACAGTCGACAAGTGAGGAGGGGTTAGACTTCTTGTTTTGATATTTTGTCCTATACTTGTCGCTCATTATGTGTTTATGTATTTTTCACTCGTTAGTAATGTCCTATTCTTATTGTAGATTTTTTGGTAATTTATCTCGTACTTATTGCTCATGTGTCTACGTAATTTTCACTCATTGGTGATGTCCTGTACTTTCTATTTATATATATAAATGGCAAAATGTCTGTGTGTGTGTGTCCTTTATACAAATCCACAATATTTCAGTTAGAGGGCTCGCACTTTCTATGGTCATTCAAAACCATCCAAGGATGGTCGTGCACATCTTTACATTTCCCCAGTCACCCCGCAAAGCCATTAAAAAAATCAATAGAAGTGACTTTTTTGTGAATTTTCTATCCCAAACCCAATCAAAATGCCTGAAACTTGATACGCCAATTGAATACCAGCTAGCTGTATGTGATTGGTCGGAGATTTGGACAGTACTCGCATGTATGTGCGCACACACACAGCTGTATATGCATGCACAAGCGTTGCCGGGTCATAGTGCTAGTATATATATAAAGAGCCAGCTGTCACCTGCAATTGAATTTACCCAGGGAGAATGTACCATGCTTTCACTTTCACTAATTGTTTTAGTTGCAAACAGACAATATAGACACCCATCCTTTGATCAAGTGGCTCTTCAAGAATGTGACAGATAAAAGGAGAAAGAGAGAGAGAAGAGACAGACGGACAGAGCTGCTCCAGTACTTGGCTGGTATTCATTTTTAGCTTAATAGACAACAACAATGTGAAATGAAATGCCTTGCACGAAGAGCCATAACACACTTATCCAGTCCAGAAATTGAACCCACAACATTACAATCGTGTGTTGAATACCCTAACCAGTAGGCTACAACATGTACATATACATAGCATATACAGTTTGCATGCAACACCTGCATTGTCTGCCTGCTGGCTTTAAAGCCATCGTTGACTCATTTCCTATCAACCCACTCCAGTTCTGTCTCATCATACAGGACGTTAGATATGGCCAGGATTTTCTTGTAATTTAAAACTTTTATTTAATTTTGTTGTTGTTTCAATTTTGATTTTATTTTTTGTTCTATTGCTGTCGTTTCTGTTATTGTGGTTTCGCTTGAACCTTTGCTTTCACTGGAATAAACGTCCTGATTATATTGCACTGTTGATGTGTGTATGTGTGCATATGTATAAATATAGGAGTAAATATAAGGATAAGCAAAGAGTTAAACTAGTAGTAACATTCCACTATTGCTATTCGCTTTACTGTTTAGTATACATTACTAATCTATCTCTTCTTGAGATCGTATAACTAGTTATTTTACTTGTTGCAAGTCAGTGACCTATGGTCACTTTGTTTACAATATATCGCTGGCAGAAGCGGATCTTAGCTACACTCCACTGTGCAGTTGCGTATGGCTAACATTAGCCAAATAGTTTGAAACATAGGCACAGGAGTGGCTGTGTGGTAAGTAGCTTGCTTACCAACCACATGGTTCCGGGATCAGTCCCACTGCATGGCACCTAGGGCAAGTGTCTTCCACTATAGCCTCAGGCCGACCAAAACCTTGTGAGTGGATTTGGTAGATGGAAACTGAAAGAAGCCCGTTGAATATATTTATATACATATATATATATATATGTGTGTGTGTATATGTTTGTGTGTCTGTGTTTGTCCCACCAACATTGCTTGACAACAAATGCTGGTGTGTTTACGTCCCCCGTAACTTAGTGGTTCAGCAAAAGAGACTGATAAAATAAATACTAGGCTTACAAAGAATAAGTCCTGGAGTCTATTTGCTCGATTAAAGGCGATGTTCCAGCATGGCCACAGTCAAAATGACTAAAACAAGTAAAAGAGTAACCGGCCGATCCTGTCAGCTGTTGGAGGGTAGAAAGGGTTCTCTCCCTCTGCTAGTGATCTACTGTACATAAATGGTGCAGAGCTTGCACCGAAAACCAGCTGGCAGAGAAACCGCCTAGGGTTAAACTAGTAGTAACATTCATTTGCTACTTTGATGTGGCTACTCACTTTACAGTTTAGTATACATTACTACTCTATCTCTCCTTGGGATTTTATAACTATATATATATATCTAATATAATAAGTTAAAAAACTAATTTCTGTGTGTCAGTGTGTCACACTTAGATCCCCTCTCTCACTGTTCAATGGCACTTCCACTATTCCTCATGATGGGGTGAGAGTAATAGTAGGCATAGAGACGGTGAGGGCAGTTGCAAAGACAGGCAGAGAAAGAGAGAGAAAGAAACTTAGGGAGAGTTGATGATGTTTTATTAAAAGTAGTAGTGTTGATGGTGGCAGTGGGAGTAAAAATAAAAGAGAGAGAGAGAGTGGGTATGTGAGAGAAAGAGGGAAATTATGTACAACTTTGTTTATATATATATCATCATCAACATCAACATCATTTAACGTCTGTTGTCCATGCTGGCATGGGTTGGACAGTTTGACTGGGCTAGTAAGTTGAGGGGCTGCACCAGCCTCCAGTCTGATTTGGCATGGTTTCTATGGCTGGATGCCCTTCCTAATGCCAACCACTCTGAGTGTAATGGATGCTTTTATGTGCCACCAGCACAGGTGCCAGGTGCGTGACACCAATATCTGCCACAACTGTGATTTCACTTGGTTTGATGGGTCTTCTACTCAAGCACAGCATGTTGCCAAAGGTCTCAGTTATTTGTCTTTACCTCCATGAGAACCAATGCTCAAAAGGTGCTTTTTACTTGCCACCAACACAGGTGCTAGTTATGCAATACCAGCATCGGCTGCATTGCCTTCATGAAGCCCATTGTTCAAAAGGTGCTTTTTGCATTCCAGCAGCACAGGTGCCAGTTACATTACACCAGCAATAGCCACAACTACAATTTCACTCGGCTTGATAGGTCTTCTCCAGCACAGCATATCACCAAAGGTCTCGGTCACTATTCATTCCCTCCATGGCACCCAACATTCAAAGATTATGCTATGCCACCTTGTACCATGTTTTCCTGGGTTTACCTCATCCATCCACAGGTTCCCCCCACAGTTAGAGATCAGCACTTCTTTACACAGCTGTCCTCATCCATAGGCATCATATGACCATACCTATTTCTTTACTACCCACAAGGGGCTAGACACAGAGGGGACAAACAAGAACAGACAAACAGTTTAAGTCGATTACATCGACCCCAGTGCGTAACTTAATTTATCAACCTCGAAAGGATGAAAGGCAAAGTCGACCTTGGCAGAATTTGAACTCAGAATGTAACGGCAGACGAAATATGGCTAAGCATTTTGCTCGGCGTGTTAACGTTTCTGCCAGCTCACCACATCACATGACAATACCAGTGCAGTAGTCTCTCTTGCACACCACACCTGATACCTCTTATGCCTAACTTTTCTCTCAAGATGCTTACACTCTGTTGTGCATGCACACTGACATTGCACATCCAGCAAAGCATGCTTGCTTCATTTCTTACAAGCCTATGCATGTCCTCAGCAGTCACAGCCCATATTTCACTGCCATGTAGCATAGCTGTTCACACACAGGCATCATACAACCTGCCTTTCACTCAGAGGGAGAGGTCCTTTGTTGCCAACAGAGGTAGGAGCTCTCTGAACTCTGCCCAACCTATTCTTATTCTTACAGCTATGCTCTTGGAGCATCCACCTTCACTACTGTCTTGGTCACCTAGATAATGCAAGCTATCAACTACCTCTAACTTACCCACCTGGCATTTAATGGAGTCTCTTTTCTGTACATTTTTAGTGTTTATTGTACCTGTGCACCTTCCACACACAAAACAAAAATTCAAAGTTAATCTTCCTCTGATATTGCTGCACCTCTTATTTGTCCATAACATGCACCAGATACATCTTATGGAATTTCTACTTATGCCTTTCCTACAGATCAAGCAGGGCCATCTACCTGAAGGCATTTGTGGTTTGTCTGCTTTCCTGATAGATCTGTCATTTTAATGAATTTTAATTACCATTTTCTGAAAGGTAGTTAAAATACAAGCTTTTGATGGTAATTAAAAATAAGCTTTTGATGGTTTTATAGATATTTTAAAATTATGATGCTATGATGCTAGGTTTTTCCATTATTTTGTCCAACGGCAAAAGAGACCGATAGAATAAGTACTGGGCTTACAAAGAATAAGTCCCGGGGTCGATTTGCTCGACTAAAGGTGGTGCTCCAGCATGGCCGCAGTCAAATGACTGAAACAAGTAAAAGAGAGAAAAAGAAAAGAAAGATATATATATATATATATGTGTGTGTGTGTGTGTATGTGTGTATGTATACTCCTACATATATATATATATATATATATATATATATATGATAAAACGGTAAGATAACAAAAGAAAGAAAGAGACCTCAATATTATGTAAATAGAGGAAATTTATCTATACAATATGTTACATTACTCGGTAGTCAAGATAAAACTCTGAGTTTCAGATGCCGAAGTGGAAATCCACAACACCATCTCTTCGGTTATCTGGCTATTTGAAAACGTTCTTTTCATAGAATAATCTATGTGATATGCGTCCATATTAGATTCTTTTGTTTGTGAGAGTCCTCAACCGATGTTAGGCGATAATCCCAAGAAGGTAGTCGTATTAGCTCTAGTTGAGAATAACGTCGTCCGGAGGTGATGTATTATTTAAAACGGTAGATAACAAAAGAAAGAAAGAGACCTCATATTATGTAAAATAGAGAAATTTATCTTACAATATGTTACATTACTCGGTAGTCAAGAAAACTCTGAGTTTCAGATGCCAAAGTGGAAATCCACAACACCATCTCTTCGGTTATCTGGCTATTTGAAACGTTTTAAAATAGCCAGATAACCGAAAAGATGGGTTGTGGATTTCCCCTTCGGCATCTGAAACTCAGAGTTTTATCTTGACTACCGAGTAATGTAACATAATTGTATAGATAATATATATATATACACAATGCATACGTATGTGCATGTGTGTGTATATAGATAAAGGGGGAGAGAGAGAGAGAAGGAAAGAGAGAGAGAGGGAAAGAGAGTGGGAGGGAGGGAAAGGGGAAAGGAGAGAGAAAGGGAAAAAAAGAGACGAGAGAGAAGAAGAGAAAGGGGGAGAGAAAGAGAGCAAGAGAGAGAGAGAGAGAGTGAGAAGTTGATTATCTGAGGAAAATTTGAGTGCTATTTCAAACGGCTACATCAAGTTCCTGTTATGCTTGCAATGAAGGAGGGGGTGATGGTGATGAGGGAAGTAACAGTAAAGTTGATGATGCTGATGATGACAATGATGACAGTGATGATGATGATGATGATAATGATGATAGTGATTATGAAGATGATGGTGATGAAATTTTTTTTTTTTTTTTTTTTGCTGGAATTATTATTTCTATGATTATTACTATAACGATAACAAGAATGATTGTACTACTGTTACTACTACTACTACTACTACTACTACTGTTACTACTACTGCGACTGTTACTGATACTAACAATAAACAAAGGTGAATCTACATGCAGTGTTATAATAAGGACAGGAACAAGAACCACCACTGGAAGTGGCGGGGGGAGAGAAGTGGCAAAAGCGAAAAATTTACAATTGGACCATTATTATGAAAGTATTAGTGTGGCGGCGGCAGTGGTGATTGCAGTGATGGTGGCGATGGTGATAGAGGGTGGGGGGTTGTTATTGTTGCTGTTGTTGTTGTTGTTGTTGGTGGTGGTGGTGGTGGTAGAGGGGAGAGAGGTTAGGATTATGACGTAATAAGTGTGTCACGGAACATGAAGGGATATTGTCTTGCATGTCCGTTGATATAAAATCCATATTGCCAAATAATATGGATTTTTATATTAGCAAATACACTCCTCTCCCTCTCTCGCTCTCTCTCTCTCTCTCTCTCTCTCTCTCCTGCATCATGTGTATGTCTGTGTGTGTGTGTGTGTATATATATATATATAAAATGTGACCTCGTGTGTACCTTTGGCGATTTTTTTTCCTCTGTCTTCCCTTCTCTGGATCTTTCCTTCTCCTATGTTTTCGATGAAGAACTCCGCTCGAAACGTTAAACCCTCCTTCTTTCCTGAGCGTCCAATAATACTATATTTGTTCCACGTCCTCACGTTGATGTGTTTTTTTTGTGCTTTCTTGTTTGGATTAACTTTATATATATATATATTATATATATATATATATATATATATATATATATATATATATATATATATATTATGATATGTAAAAAAAATACAAACTGTGACAAGAACTCATAACACTTAGAAGACGATACAACAAACACAGACAGGACATTCGAAGCCCTCAGTCTTCAGTCAAGAACCGGATCATCGTAGTAATTTCGGCTGATTAATCTTGAGATTACTAGATCCGGCCAGCCCTCCAGGAAAAACTAAGCAACGAGCATTAGAAAAACTAAGCTAGGAGCGTAGATTTCCTGGAAGAAGGATTGAATGCATACGAACACAGGGACACCAAAACGGACGGTGCCACACGAATATAAAAAACAAAAAACAATAATGGAATACAAAAACATGAAATACAAAAGCGATAATGGTAAAAACAGCAGGTGTCTTACGACTATTAACAGTGCAAACAAGTTTGGCTGGCGTATTTTGGAAAAATTGCCTTAACGGTGAAGCCTTAACGGCGAACAAGGACAACGATGTTGTCACGGCGCTGGTCAGAGGCCGAAAGGCGGATTTTGGCCAGCAGTCACGTGACGGAGAAGAGAGAAAAGAAAAGAAAGGGAGGCAAAGGAAGGAAGAGAGAGAGAAGAGGGACGAAAGCAACAAGGGGGGAGAAGAGAGAGAAAGAAGGAATTAGAGAGGGGAGAAGGGATAGGTGTCAAAGATTGACCTGTGAGTGCAAGGCAAGACAAAGAAATGGAAGGGTAGGGGAAGAGTAGACCAAAGAATCAGAGGCAAGAGAAAAGGAGGATGAGTAGAGAGAAGAGAGAGAGAAGGGGACAGATCAACGTAGAATAAGAGAGAGAGACAAATAGTGTAGAGTACCAAATTTACAAGAATATGTGCTCACATAGCTTAGTTTTTCTAATGCTCGTTGCTTAGTTTTTCCTGGAGGGGTGGCCGGATCTAGTAATCTCAAGATTAATCAGCCGAAATTACTACGATGATCCGGTTCTTGACTGAAGACTGAGGGCTTCGAATGTCCTGTCTGTGTTTGTTGTATCGTCTTCTAAGTGTTATGCGTTCTTGTCACAGTTTGTATTTTTTTTACATATCATAATATATATTCCTGGCATCACATACCCTTCTTAACACTTATGTGAGCATATATATATATATATATATATATATATATATTGTCTGCCTATCTATCAATCTCTCTCCCCACCCTCTTTGTATATATGTGTATGTGTATATGTGTGTGTGTGTATGTATATATAAAAACACATTAAGTACAGGACATCACTAATAAGTGATGAATACGTAAACACACAAGAGTAAGTGGCCAGGCATTATCCTGAATGAAGAACACCTTTCATCTTGAAACCAAAGATGGTCATCTTTCATCCGGCACTGACTTAAGCCGCTCAAGCTGCTCACAGTAGATCTCCTTTGTTATTGTTTGGTTTGGATCTAAAAGTTCAAAGTGGAATAAACCTTTCATATCCCACCGTATGTGGGTGAAGACCTTCTTTAGCTTGGGGTACCTACCCACTATCTTCAGTGCTTTGACATTTTTATAGAGAACCCATTTCTCATCATCAGAGTCCATTTGGTCCAAAAAAGGTTCATTCTTGAGATGTGACAGCAAAGAAGGGCACACATTCACTCTCTGCATGCTATTAGACTCAGAAAGTTTGTGAGGAACCCATTGACCCAATTTGCAGACTTTTCCGGTGGCACACAAGTGTCGATGAATGGTTGAATGACAAAATCCAAGCTTCTCTGCTAGTTCCTCAACAGTTACAATGGGATTTTGCAGGACATCCTTGTTGAGCTCTACAGATCTTCCAGGATGAGGCTCGTCTTCTAGGCTGTAGTTTCCGGCTCAGAATTCCTGGAACCACCATTGACACTGGCTTACATTTATTGTCTAATCCTCATATAGGAGACCCCCTTCAGTCATGAATGACCATGGGATTGCATCTTGAAAGTTACCCTCCAAGGCACAAGTCTGGACAAGGTTGTTTATGGAAGGCCAGCAGTTGCCCATACATACCAGCCTCCCCTCTCCACACCACTGATGTTACCCAAGGGAAAGGCAAAGGCCAATACAGCTTGGCACCTGTGACGTCACAACTCATTTCTACAGCTGAGTGAACTGGAGCAACGTGAAATAAAGTGTCTTGCTCAAGAACACAACACGCAGCCCAGCCCGGGACTCGAGCTCACAACCTCACGATCATATACACATATATATAATATACTAGCAGTATAACCCGGCAGTATGCTCGGGATTGTTTTCTTTTCGACCCTTTAGAACTGGAATTTTTTAAAAGTAAAAAGTTTGCATTATGTAGCTTGTTATTCTCTTTAAGTGAACATTTTTCTGGTTGAAAAACACCGAAAATGATGATACAGTAGTAAAAAAATAGGGGTTTTCATTGAAAAAAAAAGCACCTTTTTGATGTAAATAATTTTTGGTGTTAACATGGTCCGATTTGAATTTTTTCTACGGAATTTTTTCTACGGAATGAAGAGCAAGCCTTCTTCTATCATACTCTCAATTTTGGTCAACTTGCGCCACAGGGTCTCGGAGGAGATAGTGTTAGTTGAAGGCTACCAAACTGCCACACACAGACACTTCAGATTTATATAATATATTATATATATATATATATTATATATAATATATATATATATATAATATATATATATAATATTATATATATAATATAATATATATATATATATATATATATATATATATATATGTATGTATGTGTGTGTGTGTGTGTGTGTGGTGTGTGTGTGTGCATGTGTGCCTCTGTGTGTGTGTGTGTGGAAACTGACAAATGGGCAGGCATGAAGAAAGTGACAGACAGAAAGAGAAAGGAGAAGGAAGATAGATAGAGCAAACAAAGATACACACACACACACATATATAATGAGAGAGAGAGAGAGAAAGCGGGAGGGAGCTTGAGTTAGATGGTTAAGAAAAGAGTATAGGAATGTGTGTATGAATATATAAGTATATATATATATGTATATATATATATATATATATATATATATATATATATATATATTATCTGAGAAGATAGAACCAGGTAGAAAAGGTTGATAGGCTGGTATAGTAAGGAATCTGCTGCTGAAATAATGCAAAATAGTGTTAGGAACTGAATTGGTAGAGCATCATCATTAGCACCAAATGCTGACTGCTTTGATTTCTCACAGAAACAGATGGTGCTGCCACACCTTCCTTAGAATTTGGCATCAAAGTAAATAGTAGAAATGGCAATGATTGGATAGTTCTTCATGCAGCAGGAGTTGAGACCCTATCCCGAATGTATATGTATGTGTGTGTGTGTGTGTGTGTGTATGTGTGTGTGTTTGTAATAGTTTGCATGCGTGTGTGTGTGTGTGCAGGTGAATGCGTGTGTGTTTGCGAGAGTGAGTGTGTGCTTGTGAAGAATTATTTGGGAGAATTAGTGTGTTTGTGAGAATGTGTGTATTTGTGTGGGATTGTCTGTGTGTGTGCATGTGTATGAGTGAATGTTTGTGTGTGTATGTGTGTGTATGAGTGTTTGATTGTGTATATAGGTTTAATCAATCTTGTGTGTGTGTGTGTTTGGGTGATTGCATGTGTGTGTGTGTACATTTGTATATATTTGGGCGGTTGCATGTATATGTGTGTGTGTGATTGGATGTAAGTATATATATTAGAGAGAGTGTTTATGTGTGTATATAAGTGTAGCATATATATTAAAGTGAGTATGCAGAGTGTATGTAATATATATAAATATATTAATATATATATATATATATATATATATATATAATATATATATATATATAATATATATATGATATATATATATATATATAATATATATATATATATATATTATATATATATATATATATATTATATACATATATCTATATTATATATATATATATATATATATATATATATATATATATATATATATATATATATATATATATATATATATATATACATATATATAAGTTCAGCAACAATTTTTCTTACAGCAGTCAGTTGTAAACAAGGTTTTGTCAGTGGGCATCTGAACCACACAACCTCAAATGTTCCTAAGATTCATATCTACATCTTTATCTGTATATTTACCTTCCCTAAGATGTTATTAATTGATTTGAAAACTTTATATTATTGGAAGATTACTCAGCATCTTAAATCTGCTGTAATATTTACAGCTTTTAATAAAATGTTGTAGTATGAAACAATTGTACTAAATTACCGGATTCATTCTTGTTGCTTATTTTTTGTATATATTTACAATATATTTTGTATAATGCCTTTACTGTTATGTAATGGTGTAATAAAGTATTGATTGGGTATCATCTGATGGTTGATGTTTGATTGATTTAAGTATGTTTCTCCATTTTCTAATTTTGTTATATATATATATATATATATATATATATATATATATTGGGCCTGATGCAGCCTTCGGGCTCCCCAGACCCCAGTTGAACCGTCCAACCCATGCTAGCATGGAAAGCAGACGTTAAACGATGATGATGATGATGATGATGATGATACATATATATATATATATATATATATATCATTATGCTTATGTCAAATGTGACATCTAAGACCTGCCAATGATTTGCAATCACAATTATACAATCACAATTGCTCTGGGCTGGCAATGTTGCCAAAATGGTATTAAAAACTTTCTTGCAACCAGCATTAACAGGCTTCAGGATGCAAGGCAAAGGAGAGAAAAGCAGCTGCAAATATACCACCTACACTGATCGGCAATCCTCAAACCTATGTATATATATATATATATATATATTGTGTGTGTGTATATGTGTGATATATATGTGTGTGTAATATATATATATATATATAATATATATATATATATATATATATATATATATATATATATATATAATAATATATATACATACATATATATATATATATAAATTATATATATGCATATATACATATGTATATGTACATAATTACATCTATACGTATATATATATAGATATATATATATATAATATATATATATGCATATATATGTAGTATATATATATATCTTGATAATACTAAAACTCTAGAGATGTTGTGTGTACCTGAAATATCTCAGAAATAGTATATTTTGTCTAATTTTTTTTTGCATATTTACTTTCTTGCTTACCTTTGGCAGTGCAGTACAAATTTTTGGGATATGTGGATCTCTATTTATTAATGAAAACGATTAAACACAATTTTTGTTTGTTATTTCATGATGAAAAAGAACATAGCTTCTGTGATGTCAACGCACATAGAATACACACACACACATATAATGAATGTCATGGCTGGTCAATCAACACAAACACACGTTCGCCATCTGTGACATATACACACACATAGTCTTCGCGCTCTATAAGAAAAACAAAAACGTTGGTTTTTTGATGTACACAATATTTTAATCATTTAGAAGTATTTTTAACTGAATGTGATTTCAAAAATGTAAGTTGTTTTTACAGGAAGTATTTATATTTTAGCTTTCTTTAAACAGACAATATTTTAATGTTTTTTTATTATTATTTTCAAGTGAATGGCATTCTTCCGCTTGCCATCTGGAGTTCTCTTTTACTCTTTTACTTGTGTCAGTCATTTGACCGTGGCCATGCTGGCACACTGCCTTTAGTCAAGCAAATCGACCCCAAGTCTTATTCTTTGTAAGCCTAGTACTAAATTCTAGCGGTGTCTTTTGCCAAACTGCTTAGTTACAGGGATGTAAATACACCAGCATCGGTTGTCAAGCAATGCTGGGGGGACAAACACAGACACACAAACGATGATGATGATATTGATATCTATACACATCATTGTGTATATTTTACTTAATGTGGATAAACTGTAGAAAGCCAAAAAACTGTGGTATTCACCTCAAGAAAGCATTGCATATAGATGTATAGTGCTAAAAAGCACAGATCTATATTCAGCAGCAAACAAAAAGTGTCAAATGGCAGCGGTAGAATTACTTAATAGGCGCAGGAGTGGCTGTGTGGTAAGTAGCTTGTTTACCAACAACATGGTTCCGGGTTCAGTCCCACTGCGTGGCACCCTGGGCAAGTGTCTTCTACTATGGCCTCGGGCCGACCAAAGCCTTGTGAGTGAATTTGGTAGACGGAAACTGATAGAAGCCCGTCGTATATGTGTATATATGTATATATATATATATATGCGTGTGTGTGTGTGTGTATGTCTGTTTGTCCCCCTAGCATTGACAACCGATGCTGGTGTGTTTATGTTCCCGTTACATAGCGGTTCGGCAAAAGATACCGATAAAATAAGTACTAGGCTTACAAAAGAATAAGTCCTGGGGTCGAGTTGCTCGATTAAAGGCGGTGCTCCAGCATGGCCGCAGTCAAATGACTGAAACAAGTAAAAGAGTAAAGAGTATTTCTGCATCTTTGAATATCATCAGGTGCAAGCATCCACGTTAAGATATAACAGAATGCTATTTTGAACAAATACTGTTTCCATTGCTAATAACGAATTTTTACCCAGCCTACTGGCTATTTGTTATACCAGTGATTTGTTAGTCTGTTATTCTATATCAAAGGAGGCTAAATTTATCTACACATCCAGTTAACAGATATTCATAACCAGAGGTAGACAGAAAAAGAGGAAGAGAGAGAGAGAGAGAGAGAGAGATGTTTATAACAAAAGGCAAGACAGAAGAGAGAGGTGTAACCAGTGAGATGTTTTTTGTGAAAAGAGTAAGAGAGAGAGAGATGTAGTGTAAGTGGAGAGGGGGAAGAGTGTAGTGTTAACTAGAAAAAGAGAAGAGACTGTTTAACCAGAAGTATGCGCGGGCGGGAGAGAGAGAGAGTGAGACAGACAGACGACAGAGAGTTAATATATAACCAGGGGAAATGGTAGAGAGAGTGTGATATCAGAAGTTGATAAAAGAGAGAGGGAAAGGAATGAGAGAAAGACAGAGTGGGAGTGAGAGGGAAATATGAAACAGAGAGAGAGAGTTGTGGTATATATAATGTGAATGTTGGGTAAAAGAGAAAAACAGAGATGTATGTATTACCAAGGAGAAGGAGGAGACCTGTATAACCAGAGAGAAAATTGGTAACAGTGAGAGAGAGAGCAATGGTATATACAAGAGCGAATACTGGCGAGAAAGAGAACGAAAAGGCAATGGTATAATCAGTGCGGAGGTAGGAGTGAAAGAGAAAGAGGGAGGTGTCAATAACGAGAGAGGAAAGGGTCTGTGGTATAAGGACGGAGAGGGAGTGAGAGACTGGACGGGGGACTGTGATATATATAACCAGAGAGGAAATTGGTTACTGACAGAGAGAGGGAGAGAGAGAGAAAGAGACAGAATGATCCATATAAACGAGAGGGGGAAATGGGGAGAAAGAAGGAAAGAGGAAGATAGAAAGCGAAAGAGAGAGTGAGTGAGAGACTGGAGGTGGGGGGCTGTGATATAAGCAGAGAGGAAATTGGTTACTGACAGAGAGAGAGAGAAAGAGACAGAATGATCCATATAAACGAGAGGGGAAATGGGGGAGAAAGAAGGTAAGAGGAAGGAAGATAGAAAGGGTAAGAGAGAGAGTGAGCGATCGTGCTGAAGTTGCCGGTTTTATCACGTGACACGAGGCGCGCATGTGCCCCGCCATATTGCACTAATTGATGATTGTTTAGTGTTGGTGAGCTGCTGGAGATTTTGTAAAGTCTTCCAAACAGACTTTAAACTGTCTTCGATTAATTGACGTTTTCTTCACACGTGGCAGCAGTCTCGTAGAAAACCAAAACCTCTTTACAGACTGAATTTAGTCGTGAAGTTTTGGGTTGCACGTTTGTCCGTTTTTTTCTTAGGTGTTACATGTGTATGGTACCCCGTTAGCCGTTCCACTTTTACACCAAGCTCCAATCCCCCGAACCACTGTCTGCTAAAATAGACAACTCTTGATTAATTTTTGGAAACCAAACACATTTTCTTTGATCATCCATAAGACAAAAAATGTCAACGAAAACACGTAAAACCATAACCACGACGACAATATCGTCGTCCGGGTCTGGGGAAGCCGATAGTGCCGGTACATCTTCCGGCTCGCCGTCGTTTCTTCGTCGAAGCAGGGCTCCATCCCCGGCCAGGCTATCTCGTATACAAGAGAAAGAAGAACTGCAAAGTCTCAATGATCGTCTTGCTAATTACATCGATCGGGTGCGTCAATTGGAAACCGAGAACAGTCGGTTGATGGTCCAGGTTCGGTCGTCCGAGGAAACCGTATCACGCGAGGTAACAAACATCAAATCTTTGTACGAGTCTGAGCTGAATGATGCCAGGAAACTGCTGGATGAAATGGCTAAGGAGAAAGCACGTTTACAAATAGAATCGGGAAAATACAAGGCCGAGGCCGATGAATGGCTTACCAAGTAAGTTGTGATTTCTCTTTAATTATTTCCTTGTTTGGAGGGGGGAAAAAAACTTTGTATCGAGTTCCCTTTTGAATTTAAACACCCGAGTTGTACTGCATCTCACCATTGTTTGTGTGTGTATATATATATATATGTATATATATATATATGTATATATATATATGTATATATATAGAGAGAAAGAGAGGCGTACTTCGCTTTTATGGTCCTAAATTCAAATTAGTATTTTGACTGCGCTTTTACCTATATTAAGTCCCACACATTTATGAATGTGCTACCCACGAGTAACTGCTCAATCAAAAGGCCAATTTAAATATGGGATAATAAAAGCAATATTCATTAAGATGGTATTTACCTGTCTGTTTATTTCTAGTTACCTTTTCATAATGAAAATAATATATATTTTTGCAATCTTAATATTTATAGTCAGACTCCCTGAAGTCACATCAACACCACTGAGGGTTTTTTTGTTTTTGCTTAATTAAATTTAAATTATACATTCAGTGCCCGTTGTTAATACTCCTTTAATCAAAGCTCTTGCTGCCAATTATAACTTTAATTAAGCACCAAAGCAATAATATAGACGTAGAACACTACCTAATTGAGTATATATATATATATATACATAACTTTAATTAGAGTTTTAGCACCAAAGCAATAATATAGACGTAGAACACTACCTAATTGAGTGTATATATATATATACATACACAAATTAAGTCATTAGCAAATATGCGTTTATACAAACACTACTGCAATTTTGTTTGTGGTAACATTTAGCTTTGTGGCTGCAAAATTGCAATCATTTTTACATCATTTGCCGAAAATAACCCTCCCCCGACTAATGTATTTTCTCTTCCCCTGACTCAACCTGATTCTATTTATATATGATCTTCCTCCGTCAACGGTTTTTTCTTTTTTATCCTCATAATTTCATATAAATTATCTGCTAATCATTGCAGATTTTGGCCTTTTAATATTTTAACAAAGAAAAAAATATTGGAATTTTTAACAGAAACTAGATTGTATTTTTATTATTTTAAATGCAATTGAGTCTATTCTGGAGTAGTTTTATAATATTACATTTATAACATTTCCATAAATATATACCCAGGTATCGCTTTATAAATAAATGTCTGTTCACTATTGCCGTGCATTGACACGAGCTTCCATCTGCATTAAGAAATATTTGAGATTGCAATAAATGAAGCTATTTATATATTGGGGGGGGGGGGGTTAATTTTTTTAAAAACTATTTATAATCGTTTCTATTTCAGTTAATGTCTATTTCATCATCGCTACAATTCCACCACAGTTCAAACAGTTGGTAAATCCTTGTCTAAAATGTCTGCCTATTCCGGGTAGCTTCCTCTCTCTATATATTTCGCGTATTTATTAATCTTTAGATTTCGGCTTTATTTTTCTTCCCTTTTCCGTAAACTCATTTCCCACATCTGCTACACATATATTTTAAACCTTAGCTCCACATCTCGTTTTATTTTGCCTCTGCCTTATTTATGAATTCGTTTGTTTACTATAAACTGGGCTGTGGTGATAATACCCGATCAGTGATGGTTTATTCTGTGCATCATATGTTACTATTTCCATTAAAATTGTGTTCAATACAACCAATACTGTTCGATGATCGATTTCTGTGAAAGATCAGTTATTTGGTTATTGTTATTATTTGACCAATTCCTCCAGAGATAGACTTTCTAAACTGGGTTTTTATTATCACCTAGATAACTCCACCTCTCTTGTGAAACTGTTTCTGTGCGCTTCAGTAGTTTACTATGATGGATTCAATCTGGATTCTTCATCCAGTACAATAAATACAATTGTTCGGGTCATCTCCACTGCTAGAAACAGCAGCCAAATCTCTCTTATTTGCACCTTAAAGAAAAGGTAGCGGAATCCATTTAATATTTACACTTTTGTATATAGTGTAAAAATAGAGGATGATTCGTGGCTTCTAGGCTTTTGATCATGGGTTCGCTTAATCGGGGTTGATCTGGGTGCTAAATTCTGTGTGTTTATCTTTTAGACATAGGGAAAAGCAATGCCTTTGATACTTTTAGGGGCATCTGAAACTGGTCAGGGAGAGATAGAGAGAGAAAAGAAGTATCTTTTTAAACTAAAGATCTGATTTGAATACATACAAAAGAGTGGTCTCTACTAAATGCTGTACTTCCAAGCACGAGAAGGTGGTCTTAAACCGGGCGATGGATTAGGTGTTATCATTCTAGTAATTGTCATCTTGAGTATTTGGGATTAACTATTTTATGTGTATAGAAGAGGATATTGAACAGTGTGTATATCTGGGTATATTACTGGTATTCACTAGATAGATTGAAATTTGCAGGGTGCGCAGTAGACATGCGTTTATACATCCTATGTATGCGCATGTGTGTATATATATATATATATTGCAAGTCATGCCTTTTAAAGACCTCTGTGAAAGTGATTAGTTGCTGACTAATCAACAGGTTTTGCTGAAGAAACGAAACTTTTGAAAAGTTTTTTTGTGACAACATAAGTTCAAGACCTCGCCCCCTCCCTTATTTTTCACCGTTTGTTAAATTAAAACATCTGGAGTGAGTTGTTTATTACTAATTATAATTAGCAGCTTACACATGGTGTAGGAGCATATTCGACGAAATCTTTTGTCATTAGAGATGAGGTTCAGTGTAACCAGGGCCGGCCCTAGGGTTGGTTGCTAGCGCCCCGTGCAAGCTGAACTTCGGTGCCTTTACAAGTATAATTTTTTGAAACTTTCACAAGGAGAAAAACTGAAAATGTTGACTAAAATGCACATGCCGTCCCGTGCGACTGCCCGAGTTGCCGGTACCTTGAGCCTGTCCTAAATGTAACTTTTTTTATTAATTGGCAATAGTTTTATATATATATATATATCTATATATATATTGGCCTGCTCGCTTAGCCAGCGGGGTGGCGTCATTTGAAGGCTAAAACAATGCAAAGCGCATTGTGACCAGCAATGTGTAGCAACATCTGATAGCCTGGTCGGTCACGGTGATATATATATATATATATTATATATATATATATATATAGTTTGTAAAAAAAACAAATCCAAAAGAAGCACACTCTAAGATGGGCCTTCAGGTTTTTGGGATTTGACGATATGTCATAAAACTAAACCTTTTATGGACAGGAAACCCAAGTTAATTCCATAAACCGGTCTTCCCCATTTTTAATATATATGTATGTATATATATATACACACACACAGACACACATTGTGCACACGTGTGATATAGGATGCGAAAAATAGTTATTTGGCGATTTATCTCTGGTCGGTTGTCAGTCATATTTTTTCCCTCCAAAACTTGTGTTATAGTTACAGTAACTGGAGCAAGATAATTCTCGGCTGACACCATCGCCATCGTTTAGTGTCAGCGGCCACCACATATACCCACACATTGCCGAGATGCGGTGGTGGTGGTGGTGGTACGATGGTACCGGGCACAGTAGAACAAATTCTTTGTCTTTATTTGATTTTATATTCTAAAACTGGTAAAAATTTCTTGTTGACGGACATTGCGTGGGTGTTTTAGTGGGGGGCGGGGTAGTATGCTGTTTTCTTTTTCTCTATCTATCTATCTCTCTCTCCATTCTTTTTTCTCCAACGTTTCCCTCTTTTAACTGTCTTCCCTTCCTTCCTCCTACTCTGACTCACCGTTCTTTCACCACGCCCCTCCTTCTATCCTCAACCCCAAACTGGTTTCACTCGTCAATCCACTCTCCTCCAACAATAGTCGTGAAACTATGTCAAGAATTTGCTATTATATATATATACACACACACACACACACACACACACACTTGTCATATTATGACTTTTTTTTTTAACCGTTTACTTTCATCTAGGTGTAATTTTCCAGTTTACCTTTCAGTTTCTTCTAAAGATGAGCAGGAGGTGATTTTTGTTTATCTTAAGTGTTTCAATAATTAGTGCCATAGGAAGAATATTTACCGAGTGCGCGAAGAGGGCGAGGGCTATTGAAGATATATAAAAGGTTTTTAGTGACAGCCTAATTACATCTGTTTTGTATCAAGATTATTCTCTGTAGATAAAAAGTTATTCTGTGATTATTGTGATAGGCTTCTTCCAGCTCTTGGTTTCTTATAAGTTGCAGTTTGGTGTGTGTAGGGTAGTGGTGCTGAGATTTCAACATCCTCCACAAGAGTTTGAAATTTCGACAGTTTCCCCAGGGAATTTAAATGCACCTTTCTGCCAATGTGCCGTCTCTGTCTAATTCTAGATAAAGACGAGACTGTTTCAGTGAAGCTTAAGAATGGCTGTGTTGTTTAAGCTAGTTTTACAACCACATGGTTTCGGGTGGAGTCCCATTGCGCGAACCTTCTGCATGTCTTCTACAGCTCTTAACTGACCAATGGCATGTTAGTAAATTTGGTGGATCTTTTCGGTTTGAACGGCAGTTTTTCAACACAATTTCTAGTTAACTAAACACTTTTAAACTTCGTATACTGGTAGAATGTGTTTATAAAACATCTTTTTCTCTTGGCTTTATTGAGAAAATTCTATAGTTTGTAAGATATTTGTTGTTGTTTTTTCTTCAATTTCTGCAATTTCAACCAATCACTGACGTCTGTTGAGGTAAAAAAAAAACATTCTGTGCCGTATGAATATGTCCCTCGTTTAAGAAACAGATTGGGTTTATTTACATTTCTGAAGAAAAAAAGATACCCTTCCTTCACCCATAACCCTAACCCTAAAATAGATTGAAATGCAATAGATCGATACTAGGGTCATAATTATGGGTGACAATTTCATATATCACCGCTAGAAAAAAGCTGCCGTTCAAACCGAAAAGATCCAATTTGGTAGATGGAAAATGTTTGAAGACCGTCAATTGGCATTGCTTATGTCCCCGTAAGTTAGCAGTTCAGAAACAAAGATCGATAAAGTACCAAACTTAAATTTGTTCGACTACAAATCAAGGTAATGACGGCAGTCTAATGACAAACAAATAAAAGATCGATATTTTAGTGTTGGTTTTAATTCATTAATTCATGGCTAATTGTTCGCAATATGAGGTAAGGGGCATGTGAAAACGAGAATGACAACACTAATGAGTTTATATACACTATTATTCTCCTTTGTTTATATTTACACGTGTAGATATATTTAATTTAATGGAACATACGATAGCGAACGTGACGGGAATCTTCTGATATACAAGAGGTTAGTTAGGGTTATGAAAGTAGTTCTTAATTACTGGGGATAAAATAAACTGCTTGTAAGTTTGTGCATGATTCAACATTGCAATTTTAGGTTGTTGCCTTTTGACGAATACGAAATAAACATTTTGAATGAGGAAAAGTAAAGAATAAAGGTGAGACAGACTCACTGAGCAATATGACATGGCTTTGAGTGGTCTGCAAAGTGGCTCTTGTCCAGAAGTTGAATTTTTCAGCTTTTTATACGAAGCAAAAGTTTCCAGAACCATTGGTCAAGCTATTTAACCAAATTTGCAGACTTCCTGCATCGACCATAACGACCCAGCCAGTGCTGATTGGTTGAAGCATATTTGCAATGGCATTAATGCCTTTCATGATGGTATCATCATCATCATTGTTTGACCGTGGTCGAGACAGTGGAATTTACCATGCTACGCCAGACTTCACGGTCCACCATGGCATTACGGAGGTCCTGTTGCTGGATGCCTGTATCCCGGGAGATTACATCAGGGTAGGAGAGTGTGCGCCCTCTGGTATGATAAGTTGTACTCCTGAGTTTTGAAAATCTGAGTGATGGTTCAAAAAACTCAGAGGGTGGGGGTGTGAATGAATTTCCATCTCAGTTTAGTTCTTGCTGTGTCATCGGAGCATTCCTACTGATTGGTGTGGCAGTGCAGGTTCCAAATTGAACTTTTGTTTATATTTAGTTTCAGTCCTCTATGATTAAAATTCACATCATCCCCGTTGGGATCCATGAAATAAGTACTAAGTATAGTATGTTGGTGGTGGGAGTAATTTCAATAAAATCTGAAACTTGAAGCGTAAAGGAATCGATATTTTGGGGCTTTTTTTTTTCCTTCCCTATTAATGGCGACTAGTTAGGTCCTGAAGATGTTGATATTCTGTATCATGAATTATGGAAACCAATTTTATAGTAGTGGAATATCTTGCTAAACTTGCCTGGGATTATGTTTCTAGGCCAAATATTTCTTTCACTTTTGTTTACACTTGAAACTCTGTATTTCTAATATTCCCAAGCTCATTACTGGAATGTCTGTAGAAGTGCTCACTGTACAAGTGGGTGTGGTTGTGTAGTTTAGTAGTTCACATGGTTTCAGTCCCACTGCCTGGCGCTTTGGGTATCTTCTATTATAGCATCAAACCGACAAGCCTTGTGCTTGGATCTAGTAGACAGTAACCGAAAGAAGCCCATCATATGTGTGCCTCTATGTCCTAACATTGTGATGTAAGTGGGTGTCACTATCATACAAACTGTAACCTATGTTTCCACTCTTCTGTGGAAACATATTCAGTCAAGGGGAAATATTGGCCCTATTTAGAAACAGGTGAGGGTTAGCAACAGGAAGGACATCCAATTAGAAAATTTGCTTCAATGAATTCCTTTGGACCCATCCAAGTATAGAAAAGTAGACTTTGATATGATGGTGATGATAACATCATAAGAATTTAAAACTGTACAATTATATTGTTATATTCCATAATGTATCTAGGACTACATCAGTTAATGTTTCCATCTTGGATTTGACTCCTAGATTGCATAGTGCATTGTGTCCTTGAGCAAGGCACTTCCCTTATGCCACTTCACTAAATTCTATTCAGCTAGAAAATGAATAGCAGCCAAGTGTCGATGCAGTCCTTGTATTTCTCTCTCTCTCCACCCACCCCAACTTGCAGCCTAGATATTCTGCTGGATCAACAGCAAAGAAGGAAGTGGAATGGTTTTAAAAGTATTGTAATCATGAGTTCATGTTAATTTGACCAACTGGCTTAAAGCAAGGCTACCCAACCTGAGACCCACAGACTTTTATCTTGCGGCCTGCTTGATACTTTCTTGAAATGGGTTTATTTAAATAAATATTTAAAAGCTTTTATCAAAAATTAAAGGTTGTAATGAAAAATAATAAAGAAAGATACTATTGCTTTTGCAACAAAATATTTAGTGTTGAATCAGCAATCATTTGTTATTGTAATAATAGCATGAGGAAGCAAAATGCTTTCAATTTTGTTAGTATACAAGCAGCCCTCACAAAACTTTCTGTGATTAAAGTGGCCCGCAATGCAATTCAAGTTAGCCAGGCTTGGTTTAAAGCATTCATCTATTAACTCATTTCAGCGGAGCACTTGAAGTTCTGTCTGAAATAACTAGGTCAACATATTGAAAACTAAAGCATATAATAAGTTCCTGGAAAATCAGTGACATGGCGTTATATATTCTATCAGTGCTCTTGTGGGTGTTGAACAGAGATGGCTTTGTATTTTTACATGGAAATTGTCAGATGTCATGTGGGCTTGAAACAATTATGACACTGAGTACTTGAGCCACTTTTGAAATTTATATCCTGATATTTTAAAGTGGATTTAAGAAATACAAAAAGGAACCACTTAACTCTGGATTTCATGTAATAGAACCAAAATTGGGATTATCTATCAATTTTATTTCCATCATCTTATCTTATTTCCTAGTATAAAGTCACCTCTTTTTCTGTTGAATTTTAAAATTTATATCCTGATATTTTAAAGTGAATTTAAGAAAAACAAAAAGGAACCACTTAACTCTGAATTTCATGTAATAGTAGAACCAAAATTGGGATTATCTATCAATTTTATTTCTATCATCATCTTATTTCCTAAGTATAAAGTCACCTCCCTTTCTGTTGAAGTTCCACCCAATGATCTCACTTGTGCTGGTGTCATGAATAAAGTGTGCAAAGTGCTGTAAAAGTGGTTGATGTTAGGAAGAACATTCCTCTTGAGAAACCATGCCAAAGCAGATGATGAAGCTTGAAGTCAGTGGACCTATTGACTCCTGTCAAACTGTCCAACTCATACCAATATGAAACATGAACTTCCAAGAGATGATTGTTAGATGAAAGTCATCTATGCTTTAACTTAACCAATCAGTCCATTATATCCTGATAAATGGGGACTATACTGAATTTGTCTAACTTAAAGAGCACTATTATAAAACTACTGGAAAAAAATTGTCAGTGATCTCGGATTTCATCCTATTGTTTATAATTCTCTCTCTCTCTCTCTAGAAGAAAGGTAGTTAAGTTAAGGTAATTTTTTGGCTCAAAAAGCAAAAAGCAAGGCCATATAGGGGGACATAGAGTTATGTAGAGGGAGGGTGTTCATGCAAAGAGTTCAGGCCATTTCTGGTCAAGAGAGACTTTGAACCGAGCGGTCGTCGGCATCTTCACTATCTCGTCCGGCAGCTTATTCCATAGTCTTTCGTTGAGCCTCCAAGACTGGTTAGAAATAGGAAGAATTTATTCTTGAACTGGAGACCTGGTTCTTGTTTCTCTAATTAAAAACTGTAAACATGCTCAATGTAAACTTTTGTTAGAAGTGTATAGTCAGTTGTATTCCTGTTGGGTGTAAGATAAAATATGGTTACTCATTGAGACCTAAATTAGGTTTCAAGTGATCAATCTAATTATCAGCTACACTCCTTGGTCAAGAACAGTCATTCATTGATCATAAAGTCGGTTGTATAAACAGCTCCAGGTAGAGATCTGTTGTAATCTTGATTACTTTGCACACAACAATGTCTGTTTGTACCTATACAGAAGAAGGGTTCTCAGTTACTTCTCCTTAATGTATTTCTGTTGAAATACACTGCTTTTGTTTCGATTAGTTTTGAAAATAATGAAGAATTTAATAAAATTTTTCATTATAAAGCTGGTGTATGGAACATTAATTAAAATGAAATTTTGATGGAAGAAGGTTTTGATTTAGATCACTTCAACCTTTTAGCATTTAAACCAACCACATCCGACCAAAATATTCTTCCTGTTTTATGTTGAAACTTGCCAGATCCAGCCTCTCGTGCCTACCCTACAATGTTAGACTAAAACAATTTACAATCACATCAAAATCAAGGCTACAAGATAATGCTCAATAAATTCAAAATGATGAATGAATATATAAGTGTTACATTTGATAGAATAATTCAAATGCTAATGAGTTAAAACAGGAAATTTGTATCAGAGAACCTGAGGTAGTCTGAAGCAGATTGGTATCAAAATGGTTAAGCATAGCAATTTGTTTGTCCCCTTTTCAATCCTCACAGGTCTTTCCCTCCCATGTCAAATGCTAGTTTATACCAACAGTTATTTTATGCTTTGTGTCTAAACAAACTTTGCATTAGGATCGTTCTTTATACAGTAAGAAATATAACACTGATACATGCACACAGAAGCTGTTTGATGCTTCTGTGCAACTATTGGAAACCATTAAATGGGACTCAACCTGAAGAAATATTTTACTTGTTTCAGTCATTTGACTGTGATCATGCTGGAGCACTGCTTTGAAGGGTTTATTTGAACCAATCAACCCTAGGACTTATTCCATTGGTCTCTTTTGCCAAACCTGTTATGAGAATGTAAGCACGCCTACACCGGTTGTCAAGGGGTGAGGGACAAACAGACACAAAAGTGTACACACACACATGACTGGTTTCTTCCAGTTTCCGTCTACCAAATCCACTCACAAGGCTTAGGTTGGCCCAAGGCTATAGCAGAAAACACTTGCCTAAGGTGCCACACAGTGGGACTGAACCCAAAGCCATGTGGCTGGGAAGAAAACTTCTTAACACACAGCCATGCCTACACCTGTGATTTAGGAACCAAAAAGAAAAATGAGGAAAGAGATAACGAGCAGTAATTGGTAGTGAAGAAAACTTGTTAGTGCAGTGGTGCACCTGAACAGGAGGCTGTACCTGTATCATTGCTAGATAAATATTTGTTTGTACAAGCAACTATTCAGCTTTTAGTCTAAATGCTGGTCCTAACCTATTTAGAGATGAACCCTTTTCTTTTTTTAAACAGGAGACAAATATTGGTGTTAAAGTTCTGTTAATTTTTTTTTTAATGATTTTCAAGGCAGAACATTGCATGTAACTCTTTTAATACCAAACTGCCCGAGACTGCCCTCTGGTTCTACGATACAAAACTTATTCATGCATTATCATGTAGCTTTGAGATTTCAATGATGTGATTGTATATATTTTTTTAGTGACATTCTGGGTAGGTGTGAAAGGCCTGATCTGGTCAGTTTTAACATAGAACAGGTAGAATATTTGGGCTTGTATGAGGTTGGACTAAATGCTAAAGGGTTAAACAATGGTGATGATGATAAATTTATATTTCTTGCCGATTGAGAGTTGATCTAAAATCACCTCCATTGCTATGTTAGTCTCAGGATTTGACAGTTTTTAAACAAATCCTGAAAATGTCACTCATATGTTCTATTTGATTAGTAACTGATTAGCCTCTAGTTCTTACACTTTCTTCGTTTTAGCAGTTATTTTTAGCTAATACAGTTGCTCACAATACTGAAAAATATCCTTGTGCAGTATCAATGTCACAGTTTCAAATTTCAGTATTTCCCCATATTTGGAATTGTAGATGGTACCAGGCAAAATATAAACTTTTACTTTTCCTTTTTTGGCCCACTTTTCCTTGTTGGTATAGGTTAGATGGGTCAAATTAGGTGTGACAATCATTATGATCTTGTCAAAAGTAAAACATTCTTACTGCTGGTGGGTTTTTTTCACATTAGTCGAAAGTGTGTCGTATGCATTTCATTTTGCATTTTCTGTAGTCTCTGCTTTTCCTCCCCTACCCATCAGCAATAATTATAAAATCTGTTTCACCACCATTACACACCACAAACTAAACTGACTGAATATGTCAGCGAGACCTGAACATGCCTATGCAAGTCATAGTTTTTTTTCTTTCTTTTTCTCTTAACCATCTTTCCACCTGGTACTTATTACAGTACAATATAATCGACTAGCCCCTTCCCCCAAAATATCAGGCCCTGTGCTTACAGTAGTAAAAATTATTATTATTCAATGTCTCCTTGATATATCTAAAATTTATACATGGAGCAGGGAAGCAGAAATATTAAGGTAATTCCAAATATTCAGCTGTATTTGTGTCCATGTGTATTCTCAACAAACATACAGCAAGTAAGCCCTAAATGTTCCTTTTGTATGTAGCAGACCATGGTGGTTATGTATAGACCATGGTGAGTCATCAGCTCTAGTGTTTAACCATTTCATTGCCTATTGTATTATTATTATTATTACCTCTAGAATCTGCCAAGTGAACCATGAAGCAAATTGACAAATTGTTCAGTAGGCACATTTGCTTCACTGGTTTTTCTGTTTAGATGGAGTTCTCAATATGAAAACGCTGTCCAGGTCATAGCAGTAATACAGAAGATATGAAAAAAAAAAAACAGTTTGCAGTGTGTATAGTTTTCTTGTTAATCTCTGAAAAGTTACTGTAATTTTTGTTGTTAGGGCCTCCCCCTACAAAAATGAATACAATCACTGAATTTGAGTCATAGAATTATGATTGAGTGTATCTTTATTCTTTTTCATAAGAGCAAGTATAATGTTGTGCTGTGACATTTGGGTTCACAGATATTTTGGGATGTCCTAAAGATCTTTTGAATTCCATTTAGAGCAAGATCTGTCCAAAGTTGTTTCCCATATTTGCTGAAATAATTAAAATAGCAGTCATTGATGTACAGCCTATTAATTTCTTAATTAACTTTTTAATACTTGCTATATTAAATATAATACTTTTTTTGCTCTTATTTAATAAAATGACTTTGTCTTGTGCTATGAAGATATTTGTTGACGTTGTATCGGAGGTTGTTTATCTTAATTCTCACAGGTTCTTTGTCTAGCTAAAATATTTACTTTTTCTTTTCTTAGAAAGTGAAAGAGTTCTACCCTTGGCCTTTTCAAAGTCTCCAATGGTTGTGGGGTGAGTTTAGTTATCTGGCAACTAAAGTATTTGCAGCAACAGACCGGGAGGCCCTCAGGGTCCAGATGGTAGTTGTTAATGAGGGATGGATGGAGTGTAATGACTAAATGGCTTCTATTCCTCTATCTTACCTTCTAAAATAATGATTGTACCCAACCTGAATCTCTTTAAACAGTCCTGCACCAATTGAACAATAAGCTACAGAAGCCATTGGGCTGTGATGAAGATGAAAATATGCAAGTATGATGAGACTAAACTGCAAGGATTCCTATCTAGACTTTTATTTACATTGGAACAAAAGAATCTGCAGAATATAGTAACAGTTTACATCAGCAAATAGTAAAGAGAAAAACTTTTAAAATACAAGGAATAAGTTTGCTGCAAGAATTTTTTTCCCCGCTTTTTGAATTGGTCTATTTTTTATGTTGTCTTTTATGAGAATTTCATAAGAAATTAACCCTTTCATTACCCTGTTTTTGTAGAAATATACTGCTTTTCATCATTATCAAATTTAGTAAAATAATTCTATTATTTACAATTGACGGATATTTGTCCTCATCTTGTTTGTTGTTAGCACAACATTTCAGCTGATATTTCCTCCAGCCTTCATCAAGTGTCAAAATTTCCCCAAGGCACCTGATGAAGCCTGGAGGGTATATCAGCCGAAACATTGTGTTAACAACAAACAAGATGAGGACAAATATCCGTCAATTGTAAATAATGTACATAATTCCTCATCTCTTAAATAAAGAATTTTATTATTATTATTATTAAGCTGGTATCTGGAACTTAAATTCATAAAACCATAGGCAATCTCAGGCAGGTTGGTATCAAAAGGGTCAAACAAATCATTAAAAAAAAAACTCTTTGAAAGGTTTGCTGGTGCTAAATCATCAAAACAAAGACCTTGTTTAAATCAGTTTCCCCACTATTAAGAGGTCATTTTTAATTATAACATCAGATTAATACATAAAAATGTCAGGATTTCCCTACCTAAAAGAATACACATGTGTAGAATTGTATTGTTAATAGCTAATAGGATGTGAATTGAAAGAGATTTGGCTTTTATTTCAAGCAGGTTTAATAGTATTTTTGAGTTGTAAGTAAAACCAGTCTTGTTACTCGAGTATTTTATAGCTTTAAGTCTCTGCTAGTATGATCCACCCACATAAAACCAAAGTGACGGTTATGTCATTGTCTTGTACATTTGAAAAATGACCAATCATTTCACACCCGTGCACACTGCTGTGCTTTAGATGTAATAGTTTGATAATTTTTTTAAAAAACCAGTTACCAAAAGCTGTTGTGGAATGACTGGCTTACATTTTGAGAATTTGGGTGTTGGCTATAAATATAGACGAACAACAGGTGTGTCTGGGTCATAAAACTGCTAGGCTGGACATTATTTAAAATGAATGTAGTACAACTAATGGTACAATACAATCTGGATTTACGGGTGTATTATTTGTGTTTTCCTGTTTTTCTTACTATAGGTGCCGGGTATGACTATGTGATAAGTTTTCTTCTCGACCACGTCATTCCCATTGCACAGCACCTTGGACAAGTGTCTTCTACTACTGTCTCAGGCCTGCCTAAATCCTTGTGAGTGGATTTGGTAGATGGAAACTGAAAGAAGCTTGTCTCTCCTTTAGTGCTTGACAACTGGTGTTGGTTTGTTTATTTCTCTGTAACCTAGCAGTTCAATGAAAGAAAAAAAAACAAATAGAAAAAAGGTGGTGATTCAGCATCACCATAGTCCAGTGGTTTTCAACCAGGGTTCCGCGGAACCTTAGGGTTACGCCAGTACAGTCCAGGGGTTCCGCTCCAGCAAAAAGTTGAAAAGCACTGCCATAGTCTAATGACCTTTGACACTTAACTAGTGATACAGTGACTGAAACCATCTCTATTGTAGTTGCTCAAAGTGCTAGAAATAGCAGCTAAATCCTCATCACAACCTACCATCAGGTAATATAGTCTCCAAAGATGAGATGGTCGTGTTGTTTTTAGCAAGTTGAGTGACCATGTCAATAGGTGATTGCTTGTCTTCATAAAAATTGTCTTGGATATCCTGAAAAAATGCAGGTGGATGGGTCGTGGCAGGAACACATTTAATCCGACTTAGGCATAAACAACTTGATGTTTTTAGACAAGGCACCCTCTACTGTGTTTGCTTGACTTGTTAGAAATAGCAACCAAATCTCCCTCATCACACCCAACCATCACAAAAATAAAGTAAGGATATGGTTAGAAAAATGTAGTCTTAGGTACACTGACTGACAAAATAAATAAAAGATACTAAGATTGTCGTAGCTGGGGATGCTTTTAGATGATATGCCTTGTTTTAGATCAGACCTGACCTGGGGCTAAACAACACACTGTCAACAACTTAGTATCTGTAATCCATGATAATCTTATTTCTAAATAGCGGTCTTGTGGTATAATAGCAGTGGTGTGGCAGTGTAGCTGACACCAGTGTGTACTATTATTATATCAGTAGTAATAGCCCACTGCTGTTGTTGTTGTTGTTGACACTAATGGTGTAAGCCTTACAGAAGCCAAGATTAAATTATGTCATTTATTCCTTACATTGTGTTTACAGCTGGCGTTAATTACCACTTGAAGCAAATCTTCTCTTTGTGATTATTTTTCTTTTTTTTTTTTGTTGCTAGTTTGTCTGTCTGTGGTGCACGTGTCACTGCAGAAGCTGCAGAAAGGAAGCGCATTCGATATGAATAAATCTTTAAATTAAGAGATATAAAAGTTACAAGAACTAACTTGGTTTAATAAAAAAAATTGAGTTATCGAAATATGAAATTAATATCTTAAAATAATAGTAAGTGTATAACTGATAAAATTAAATATACATGATATTTAGCTCTAATCCTATAATTACATGCATATAATATTACAAAAATGTGTGTGCATGTGTTGATTGGGTTTTATGTCTGTTTCTCCATGCTAGCAGGGGTTAGATATTACTGAGGCAGTGTTTTACAGCCTAATACTGATCTTTATGAAATCAGTACAACACCAGTTGAGAAGTTTGCTTCACGTTTATGTAGTCCCTAGTTCAATCTCCCATATATGGGTTACCATCTACTATAGCATTCAAAAAAGGCATCCAACCATAGAAAGCATGCCAAAGCTGATATGCAGCGCTATGGTTCACTGAATCCTGTCAAACTATCTAACCCATGGATGATTATGTAATCTCTGAATATTTTGGATAAAGGAAACTATATGGAAGCTTGGCAAGCACCATCCGATTGTGGCCGTTTGCCAGCCTCGTCTGGCACGTAAAAAGCACCCGCTACACTCTCGGAGTGGTTGGCGTTAGAAGGGCATCCAGCCGTAGAAATATTGCCAGATCAGACTGGGCCTGGTGCAGCCTTCTGGCCCCCCAGACCCCAGTTGAACTGTCCAACCCATGCTAGCATGGAAAGCGGATGCTATATGATGATGATATAATATATATATATATACACACACACACACACACACACACACATTTTATAAGCACTGAGTGTGTTGGTATTTTAGAGACAAGAAAGTAAATTTCAAACAGTATAGCTGTTTAAACAACCAAGAACGATAGGAGATGTGGAAAAGTTGCTAGCAGGTAGCTACAGAGAATTAGAGCACTCAGCCAGTATCTAAGAGGTTTGGGGTTCAATTCTTCGTAGCTGTTCATTTAGTCTGTCCTCCATTAAGTTTTGCAAATTGAAGCATTGTTTTAAAACCAGATACCTTACCTGATTTTTAATTAAGGAATCGCTTATTCCATATGAGAGAAATAAAAACTAGCTGAGTGATTCGCTGACAAGAGGGAAGTAACAAATATGCCCATCACATTTTCATGCAAATGACTGCAGATGTAAGCTCAAACACATGGACATAAGCAACTGTCTACTTTCAGTTTCTGTACATCAAATCCACTCACTGAATTGGTGTCAGTCCAAGAAGATACTTGCCCAAAGTTACCACACAGCGGAAGTGAAACTGAAAGTACATGGTTAGGAAGCAAACTCCTCAACCACACAACCATATATAGATATGATTAAATGCACTCAATGCATGACAATTAAACCAGATAGGTTTCAGCTCTAATGTTAATCGCACTCACCCCCAATCCCCACCCCACCCCACCCCATCGCTTGTACACAAAAGTTGTCCGTATCTGATGATGGGTTATGATGTAATACAAAGAGCCAAGAATATGGGCATAACTTGGTATTCCTTTATTCCACTTGTTGTATATGTTTATGTATTACTGAATACTGAAACACATATAACAACTGGAATGATGGAGTACCTAGTTATGACCATGTTCTTTTCTCTTATATATACTTTATATATAGTCATTGTATGTGGAGACGCTAGTTTCCTTGTGTGTCTTGCCAATTGTTTTTGAGATATATATAATCATAGTATTGACCAAACTATTAGATGTTATGCACCACTGGTCACAATGATTGACTTAGGTTGGTGAGCTATCAGAATCGTTAGCACGCCAGGCAAAATGCTTAGCGGTATTTCGTCTGTCTTTATGTTCTGGGTTCAAATTCCATCGAGGTTGACTTTGCCTTTCATCCTTTCGGGGTCGATAAATTAAGTACCAGTTACGCACTTGGGTCGATATAATCGTCTTAATCCGTTTGTCTGTCCTTGTTTGTCCCCCTCTGTGTTTAGCCCCTTGTGGGCAGTAAAGAAATAGGTATTTCATCTGTCTTTGTTCTGAGTTCAAATTCCACCAAGGTCGACTTTGCCTTTCGTCCTTTCAGAGTTTATAAATTAAGTACCAGTTGCATACTGGGGTCAGTCTAATCGACTGCCTATACCCCCTCCCCACCCCAAAAATTTCAGGCCTTGTGCCTAGAGTAGAAAAGAATGCACTTAATTGTTTTTAGTTTTCGAATGATTTCATCCAGATGGCTAGGTAGGTTGGCTAATATGCTCGAAAGATAAACATACAGATATATATGAGAGAGAGAGAGAGAGAGGTACACATAGATAGATGTGTTGATATCTGAGAGTGACATCCATTAATGTAGAAAAGTATCCTTGCTTGTCATTTAATAGACGGGCCAGATTAGCACCAAACTGAAAACCCAGGTTGATGTTATTAACTATAAATTTTTTAACACCATGCTCCAGCATGGTCATAGTCCAGTAACTGAAATCATGAATTACTTACGCAAGTGTGTGTGCATGTGGAATTTGTGTCAGTGGCTCAGTCACATCACTGTGAAGGTAGATTGGTACTTCGTAATAGACAGGCTTATTAAGAATTAAACAAAAAACTGAATACAACTGTTTGTGTTCATTTGTTCTTAAATGGTTGGAATGGCTCTTCTTTCGTGTTATTGTTTCAGTTTCTATACATGGCCTCGAATCATATCACTTGCTAAATCAGTACATACTCTGAAGTATATTAATTATGCATGAAATGTGTGTGTGTAGCGGGGGGAGATTCAGGTGTGAATGTGTGGTTAAGTCTGCACATGATTTCATGTTTGGTCCCAGTACAGGTCACCATGCCTATGTTTTTTTTTCTGCTGTAGTGACAGACCAGTCGGTGCCTTATGAATGCACTTGTTATGCAGAAATTCTTGGCATCAGAAACTGAAGTTGATTTGTTCGAATAAAACCCTCCGGTGTGGTGGTGCCCCAGCATGGCTGCAGTCTAATGACAGAAACAAGTTGAAAGGACAAGAGAAAAATATATAAAGTTAATCATGCAATGCACAACATAGAATGTGCCCAACCCATGTTGTAAAGTTGTGGATGACCCCATCCAATGTACCTTGGATTGCAGGATGGCCTGCTGTGTCTACCTTGGATAGTAGGGTGGCCTGCTGTGCAAGATGCTGCAATAAAGTTAACTAAAATTGTGCACACAGTTTTCTTTGTATGTGCAGGATGATATGGATCGTAAGAGGCAGATGTAAAGAAATGTATGTATGATGGCGTGGGGTGGAGTAAGTGTCGTAAAACAAAAGGAGTGCTCAGTGTTCGTGCCTGGGATTGAACTTAGTATCCGAGGGTTAGTAGCCCACGCTCTTATCCACTATGCTATATGCCTGTGGGCAATCATAGAGTGGATTGTAGGGCTTATAAACCTAGTATTTTATCCTTTCTTAATACCGGTTCCCATATTACATTCATATCTGCACTAGATCTGCTTAGGAGGTTATTGTGACCTAGCATATGTGCAGCCTCTTTTAGTTGTCGTATTTTCCAGTGGTGTGCTCTGTCAATTATTTTAACTTCATCCCCTCCCACAGCAGGAGGTGGACTCCATTTTTCCATACATGATCATCTATACCTGATTTTTCAACAACCCCTCCTGTCACAGCTTTACCATGTTCCTCTACCTTTACTTTAAGGGGGCAGCATGCTACACCTTTGTATAGCCTACCACAACTGCATGGGATAGAGTACACACAGCTTTTGGTCATATTCTTTTCTATGGGTGGTTTTACTCAGAGAAGATATTTGCAAAGTGTTGTATTACTTCTGAATACTGTCCAGATGTCATATGGACCATATATATTTTGTATCTTTTCCAAGAGGCCTTTGACATAGGGTAGACAGACAGTGCTCAGTTTATGGGTGTCATCCTCTTTTTTCTTCCTAAATGAAGTGGCTAGTGTGTTCTCTGGGTAGTTGTTGCATAGCAGATTCTTCATTTCTTCCTGGTGTGTATCAGGATCGCTACTTATAGTCTTTGCTGGATGTTTTAGGCACTGAGCATTCCCTCTCTTTATACTGTATAGGTGGTGGGAATTGAAGTTGAGGTATTGTCCAGTGAAGGTTGGCTTATAGTATACAGATGTCCTGAACCCATCACTCAGTGCGTGTTGTTAATACTTTCAGGAATGCCATTTGTTGATTGTCCTTTTCCATTGTGAATTTCAATTCCCACCTTCCATACAGTATAGAGAGAGGGAGTGCCCAGTGCCTAAAACACCAAGCAAAAGACTAGAAGTAGCGATCCTGATAGATGGGCTAGATGAGCTACGCAACAACTAGCCAAAGAACATACTATCCACTCCAACTAGGAAGAGAGGATGAAACCCATAAACCAGGGGTGGGGAAACCCCCGCCCATGGGTGCAATTGCACCTGCGAGCCCATTTTATTTTGCCCACAGGCTAATATACTTCTATGTACAAAATGTAGTAAATTTCTCAATTATAAAATTTATACAATATTCATATGCCTATTCGCTACACAGATCATGTTTCCACTATAACTTAAAACAGTTAGACTTGAACAGAAAATCGTTCAGTAATTGCCATTTGAATGAAAATATTGTTTTCACTATAAAACACATATTGCTAGGTTTGTACCTCTCCCTTGAAACCCAACTACACTATAGCTGAAAAGTATAGAACACCTCATAGGTAATATAAATGTCCTAAATTCAGTGGCGGCGTTAATGAAGATGTTACATTTTAATTTAATGTGTATCGAATTATACATGGATATATATATATATACAAGATCTACACAGATATAAGAGTTAGAATTTGTGATATGCCCACAGACCTTTTCCTTTGTAAATTTTTGCCTACCACACTAAAAAGTTTCCCTGCCCCTGCCATAAACTGACCACAGTCTGTCTACCCTATGTCAAAGGCCTCTAGGAAAATATACAAAAGATACAAAATGTTGTGTAGTGGATAAGAGTGTGGGCTACTAACTCTTGGATTCTAAGTTCCATCCACAGCAGAGGACTTAAAAAATAATATGAACAGAAAAATAACATCAGCAACATATCTTAGGAATGAGAACAGTGTACCACATTAGTCAAATAAAGGGTTGAGTTTGAAATTCCACCAAAACACCTGATGAAGGCTGGAGAGTACATCGTGATAACAAGATGAGGACACCTAATCTGTCCATTGTAAATAATGTGCATAATTCCTCATCCCCAAAATATAGAATAGGAGAACTCAGTATTTAACAAAGAGTATGGAAGTAATCACAGTATTTTCTTTGAGTTTATCTTTTTTTTTCTTTTTACTTGTTTCAGTTATTAGCCTGTGGCCATGCTGGGGCACTGCTTTCAGGAACTTTAGTTGAATGAATCAACCCCATCACTTCTTTTTTTTTTAAAAGCCTGGTACTTATTCTGTTGCTCCCTTTTGCTGAACCATTAAGGGATGTAACCACACTGACACCGGTTGTCAAGCAGGTGGTGGGGGGAAACACAGACACTAAGACACACAGATGTGTGTGTGTCTGTGTGTATATAAATAATAAAGGTGACTTATTCACAATTTACAACCAAAGGGCAAAAATCACTAAAGTGACTAAGGGTACTAGTCAGCACAAGCATTGCTAGAAATAAGAGTCAAAACAACTCATGGCAACGAAAGCACTTGTCTTATGACTGATAAGATACATATATATGATGATGATGATAGCTGTCCCATCAACACACACACACCACACCCCATCACAGCACAATCCCCCCCATTAATGATCGCTCAGGTGACATTTAAGGACCAACTGCTGACTAACGGGGGTTTGAAACACAAGTGACAGATATCATTCAAGTTTCTTCTATATCTGTGCCTTTTGAAATCTGATTTTGAAGGAATGTTTTGGTGAACTAGCAGGTGACTTTTAAGTCCAGATATTATCTTATGAGTTTCGTGACATATGACACAAGTCGTTAGAGGCGGTCGGAGTTCAAGGTTACTACTATCCTGGGCATTTAGATTTTCATGTGACTTCATATGATTCACATATCCTGCTTTTGACAACAGGACATGATCACACATAATAGATATCCATTGTTCACAGTTGATTTCAGTTCCAATTGTTCTTTTGCAACAGGCCCCTTTTAAGCTCAGAATGCTGCTTTTCCTCCCATGCATTGCGGCCAGTCCGAACAGCACCTCTCCACTTGTTCCGATCCAGAACATCAGTTTCCCAATCACTTTTGTTCATATCTAGTTTCTTCAGGTTTTCCTTCACACAGTCTTTATACCTTTTCTTCAGCTTATGTTGTGGTGGTCGGTTACCAGAGCTGAGCTCACCATAAGAGAAAACTTTGACAATCGCTCATCTTTCGTTCCAATAACATATCCAGCCCATCTCATTTGAGCCAAGATTACATGTTGTTCAATACCATGTGCAAAACTTCTGTATCTGGTATGAAACCTTCCCACTTGACTCCCAAGATACACCTGAGATACACATACACTCACTCTATACTATACATGAAGGGCTTCTTTCAATTTCCATCTACCAAATCCACTCAAGGATTTGGTTGGCCCAAGGCCATGGGTGAAAGACACATGCCTAAGGTACCTTGTAGCAAGACTGAATTTGGGACAATGTAGTTGAGAAGCAAGCGTCTTACTACACAGCCACACTTTTTTCTTTTCTTTACTATGTTATCATGGGTTAGATGAGTATATTTTTGAGGCATTTTTATTTTTCATTACAGCTGAATGGCGTTTCTGTCATACTTTTCAAATAATGTCAATGTTACTTGAAAATTAAGGATTACTGTGTGTGTGTGTGTGTAATCATTTTAATGTACTCTTTTCTGTGCTTGTATGGGTCAGGTGAAATTCTTTGGGGCAGGTTTTCTGTTGCCAGCCATCGCTACTTTCCAAGCAAGGCAGTATTTTCCCATGGTTGGACATGTTTTCTCAGAAGATTAGAAATAGACACTGCTTGTCTTGACAGCATGTGATAGCTATAAATGAGTCCCCATCATACAAAGGGAGCCGTGTGTGTGTATTATTTATAGTCGTGTTTCAGTCATTAGATTGCATCCATGCTGGGAGAATTTTTAGTCAAACAAAACGACCCCCAGTACTTTTTTTTAAAGACTGGTACTTTTTTGTTTCCTTTTGCCAAACCACTAAGTTACGGGGATGTAAACACACCAACACCAATTGTCAAGTGGTGTTGAGTAACAAACACAAAGCCACATACATGATGGGCTTCTTTCAATTTCCCTCTACTAAATACACTCACAAGGCTTTGGTCAGCCTGAGGTTATAGTAGAAGACACATGCTCAAGGTGCCAGGCAGTGAGACTGAACCTGGAACAATATGGTTGGGAAGCAAACTTCTTACCACACGACCACACCTTTTTTTTTCTATGTCTGTCTACCAAATCCTCTCAAGGCTTTGGTCATATACTTTTTTTAATGTTTGTGTTTATATAAAAACATTTAATATATACACAAGTATAAACCTTTTGATGTATATATTTGAAAAATTGTATATACAAAATTTGGTGCCTCAGCATGGCCACAGTCAAATGACTGAAACTAGTAAAAGATAAAAAAAAAAAAAAAAAGGCGTGTATCTACGATTATGTGTGTCAGTGTTCGTGTGGGCGGGTGAATGTGTGAACATTCATGCCTTTCACAACTGAATATATTCAGCCTTTTTTTTTTTGGTGGTATAACTGTAGCTATAATCATTTTGTATCCAGGCATTGAATACATGTACTCCAACCTTTGTGTGAGATTACCACAATGGTAACGCCATCAAACCACAACCCACCCCCCCACACTGCAAATTGATTCCCACCTGAGTCATTTCACCACATTTACTAACTGCACGGACAGTTTTTAAAAGTCATGCACACTACTCACAGATGTGCTTCCATCTTGCTGGCTTTCCCATGGAGCGTGTATTATAAATTCAAGAGCATTTTTTGTGTGCGACCATCTGTGTCTATATAAACAAATTTATATATCTATGTATTTGTATACATTCACATACAAGTACATTCTTCTTATGTATGTTCAAAGCATTAATTTAATTGTTGTTTAGCTTCAAGTTCGTGCTGACTGAGTAAACCTTTTGATCAAAAATGTGACATTTTCAGTAATGTGTACCTTGGATTATTTCCTCCAGTGTAGCTTTTAAGATGGAAAAGTATGATTTAACCCTTTTAATATCAACCAACCTGAGATCACCCCTAGTTCTATGATACAAATTCTGTTTTAACCCTTTAGCATTTAAACCGGCCATGTCCGGCCAAAAGTATTCTGCCTGTTTTATGTTCAAACTGGCCAGATCTGGTCTCTCACACTAACCCTACAATATCGTTTTAAAAATTAACAGCTACCTCATCAAAATCTCATAGCTACAAGATTAATGAAAACAATGTGGATAAAAAAGGATTAACTTTGGCAGAATAATGCGAACACTAAAGGGTTAAAGTTATTCCAAGCTTAACAATTCCTTTCTACTATAGATACAGGGTCTGAAATTTGGGTGAGGATAGTCAGTTACATTGACTCCAGCACTCAATATATACGAATTCCATTGACCCCAAAAGCATAAATGGCAATCTTGACCTCATCGGAATAAGCACCAACTTAATGAGTTATTTTAATAAATTCTTCATCATTAAAGGCAGTGTAGTTCAGTAGAGACAAGCCTTCAAATTTACCATAATGGCCAGATCTGACCTCTCGCACCTGCCCTGCAGTGCCCTTTTAAAAGTAACCACATCATTGAAATCTCAAATCTATGAGACGATGCCCGATTAATTCAAAACAGTGTGAATTTGACAGTAATCTGAATGCTAAAACAGTTAAGGAAGATTTGGCTGTTATTTCTTGTAAATTGAGTAACCATTTAGACATGCAATCTGGGAGTGCTTATCATAATCTCTTGTGGGCAAGAAATATAAAATAAAGTTTATGATAAACAACACAAACGCTTTGTATTTTAATAGCTTTCAATGTGATACCTGTTAGACAGAAATTATAAGTGAAATTATACTAAATACAGCTAAATTGCAACCCTTTTTTTCCTGGCTATATCAGCAATTTTGAAAACTCTTAGGTGCAAATTTTACACGAGTAGAACCTTTTTTTTTTTTTTTTTTTTTTTTTAACAATTTTTATCCTGAAAATCACCTGTGCAAATTACATGGGTTTTTACAGTAAGTACCAGTTGTGCACTGCAGTTAATGTAATTGATTTGCCCCTTCCCTTAAAACTGCTGGCCTTGTGCCAAACTTGGAAACCAGTATTAGTGTATGCGAGCAACAAACCACAAATATGGGGAGAGAAAACTTGGGAATAAAAAGAATGAGATATTGTGTGGAAGAGAGAAGACTGCTTCTATGGATGATGAGAGGTTAATATAGATAATAAAACTTTGTCAAGGAGATGACTGGCGACAGTGAGATGCTATGCTGAAGAAAAAAAACCCAAAACCTATCTGACTTGTAAAAATACAGGTGGAAAAATAGATGTAAAATGATGGTCATTTTGAACTTGGCTCATGGATATCACAGAACTACCATTGTGCACTCCCAGACTGCATATCTAAATGGTTGCTTGATTTACAAGAAATAACAGCCAAAGCTTCCTCAACTGTAGCAAAAATGTTAACTGACTGATTTTAATTCGTCTACTTAAAATCTAGTACTAAGTGGGCTAGTTATTTTTGGGGGTAAAATCTGTGTTTTTCTGTTGGTGTGCAGATAGTTGTTGTCTGGGCCAAGTTTAACCCTTTAATATTTAAACTGGCCATGTCCAGCCAAAATATCTAATCTGTTTTATGTTCAAACTGACCAGATCCAGGCTCTCACACCTACCCTACAATGTTATTCTACATTAAGTAATTACACCATCAAGATCTTGAAGATATGAGAAAATGCATGATTAATTCAAATCAATGGGAATCAATAAGCATTATGTTTGATAGAATAATCTGAACACTAAAGGGTTAAACCTGATCAACCCAATTTTTGTAGAGACAATGTTTCTGGGGTTGTATTCCCTAATGTATATTTCCTTGAGACACCAAGGTATGATTTGAGGAGATTTGGGTCATCCAATTCTATAATAGCTTTTTTGTTGGTTCATTTTGCTGACAATGTTTAGGTGTGGTGTAGGATTGAAGATAATTCTCTGACCTCTTTACTAGGAATGGGTCATTGATGAAAATAAAATCAAGCCTCTGTTAAAAAAAAAAAGTCTTTTGTAATGTGTATGCATGTGTGTAGCTTCTTTCGGTTTCCATTTAGCTAATTCATTCATAAGGCTGAAAGAAGCCTGTCATGTACATTTGTACGTTTGTGTTACCGTCATGCAAGCGATGTCCTTCATTTTCCAATCTTCCTTGAAAACCTGCCTGATCATAGGGATGTATTTAATTTATTTGGAGTAAGGAAGGGGCATCTGGTTATTGAAAATCTGCCTCAACAAATGCTACTTGGCCCAAGTGAGCATGCGGTTTATTAGATTACCAATATGACACTATATGCATTTTTATTCCTGCTGATTGGGACACTGACCTGTATAGCAAATGAACAGTGATGAGCGAGAGATATTTAAAAACACAAAACTATAGTGGAAGGTGACTTAACTACTTAAATGCATAAAAATAGTGAGAGGATAGGCATGTTATCACTCTTAAAAAATTTTCTATTTTTCTTCTTTTTTTTTTTTTTTTGATGTCATAGCTGCAATTTTATGTTAAAATTAATTATACTGTCAATCCTTCCTGCATTTCACCTCCCCTATCACCAAATTACCAACTATATTAATTGTTGTTGAGCCACAGTCAAACATTGCCCACCAAATATATTCTTATACAATATAATAATTGTAGTAAATGCATGAAGCAATAAAGTTAACCCTAATAACTTATTCCTCCATGCTTATATCAGAGCTGTAATTAGTAATAATTACATTGGCAAAGTATTTACTGAGGAGGTTAGAATAAAATCAAAATGTAGCTGGAGTTGTTGCCCATAATTTCTGAGAGAATATTAATCACTGAGTTATGTTGTGGGAGTGGTTATTGATACATAATACACCTTCATTACATATCATTTAGTTCTGGATCAAGTGGGTTTATAATCAGTGGCATTCTAGCCATGACCATCTCATCTTTTCAGAAATATATTGAAAGGTCTTCTTCATCAAATGTGTTTTTTCTATGTTTGAGACACAGGCACAGCTATATGATTGAGATGTGGTTTTGTGTTCCATCCTACTGTAAGGAACCTTGGGTGAGTGTTTGCCACAATACCCTCAGGTTGACCAATATCCTATTTCTTTACTACCCACAAGGGGCTAAACACAGAGGGGACAGACAAAGGGATTAAGTCAATTACATCAACCCCAGTGCATAATTGGTACTTAATTTATCGACCCCGAAAGGATGAAAGGCAAAGTCGACCCTGGCGGAATTTGAACTCAGAACGTAACGGCAGAGGAAATACGGCTACACATTTCGCCCGGCGTACTAACGTTTCTGACCAATATCCAGCAAGCAAGATTTGAGAGATGAGATTTACAGAAGCCCATTGTCTGTGCATGTTCACAATAGCTCAGCACTTGTAAAGTAGGCAAAAACAGAAAACCAGCCATAGAATGCTTCCTCACAGTCTCCTCCAGTCCATGTTATCATGGAGGGGGGCTGTAAAAAAACTGAAGATGAAGACAGCAGTGTGATTTGCAGGAGATATGACTATTTCTGTCCTTTTGTGCCTGGTGTAATGTCTTGGGTAATAATTTCTTGTTTTTTTTTTGTGCTTAGGTACAATCGCAAGGAGAGAGAACTTTCCGCTGCCCAGAAGAAATTACTTGATCTTGAGGCAATGGTTGGTGATTTGCAAGCAAAACTTGCTGAGATGGAAGCCCAGAAGAAGAAGCTGGAATCACAGAATATTGTGAGTATTAAATTCTTTGTTTTTTTGACATTACATTGTGACCATGTGGGGACATTATCTTGACAGGTTTTAGTGGATTAACTATGGTATTGATACTTATTTTATGAACTTGAGAAGGAAAGATTATATTTGCTAAGTAAGATTTGAACTCTGAAGGCAAAGGGTTGTAGCTGAACACTAAAAGTATTTTAACCGATGTTCTACTAGTCTACCATTTCTAATAAATACCAACGTGTCTAGTACTGTGGTGTTTTGAATAGGTGACCAAATTATTGAATTTCTAGTATTCATTGTCCATAGATATTTCTTTGATGCTTGAAGCAGCCAATGGGTTTATTTTTCTGGGGGTAGTGGTTTTGTTTGTTTTCAGATTCTACAACTATTTTTAGTTTCTTCCATCTCTACCCTCTCTGCTATAAGATGAGTAGCTCCTCAATAGCAAGAAACCTGTTCTGTTCTAGCCCTTTCTCTGATGCATAAAACCCACTTCCCTCTCCATGTAAAGGGATCTTGGTCTTCCAGACTACATGACAAGCTCTCTAGCGCTGGTACTGCAAACCAACCACCCTGTACATGATGAAAAGTGGTTGGCATTTGGAAGAGCCAAAGCAAACATTGAAACAAGATACAGTACTCAGGCTGTTGAATTCTGTCAAACCATCCACCTAATTGAACAGGGATGTTAAATAATAATGATGATGATAAGTGGATGGTTTGTGGTTAACAGCAAATCTTGCAAGGACAGCACAGATTCATAAGGTTTATCAGTTTCTCCTGTTCTTGGTGGAGCACTTCATCCTGTAAGCAGTACTCAGAAGAATAGGCCATACAGGACTATTTAAGAAAATAGAGGAGAATTTCAGAATTGCTCCACCTCTGTTCCATTTGATATACATTGTCACATATATCAATTTAAAGGAAAGGGAAAAAAAGAGGCAAAAAGAATGTGCCCAAGAATGCTCGTGAAAATTGAACCAAGAAGTAAGGACAGTGGAAATAGGAAATAATGCACAAATGAAAGCAGGATAGTCAATTTCAATATCATTCAACCCCTTGTGTGTTAAATGTATTTTTTTGCCCCATGTTCTCCTTTATTGAGATTCTTCAGACTATTATTTTGTATTTATAATTTCAGTCTCTCCGAGCTGACCTCAGTGCCCTGGAAGTTCAATTGGCAACAGCCCGCAAACAACTGGAAGATGAGACATTGATGAGAGTGGACCTTGAGAATCGCCTGCAAAGTCTGAGAGAAGATATGGCTTTCAAGTCTCAAGTTTTTGAGCAGGTAAGCAATTTCTCTTGCCCCATTTTTCTCTTGCATTGCTATGCTGGCTTAGATGAAGGCTTCGTAGAATATTTAAAGTGTGTAACACTATAGGCTTGAAGGTCAGTGGATCAAATCCAAATGCACATAACTCCCTAAACCTTCAGTGAAGATACCTTAATGAATTTTTCTCAAAAAGCAAACTTGAAAGTAACTCCTTAATGGAATAGTGTTGTTTAGTCTCAGGTTGGTCCTGATCAAGGAGGGCTGATGATCCATTATTCCAAGATGTGAACCATCCAGATGCCATCAATTTTTTTACATTATTTATAATTGTGCAGCATGTCATTCTTCCAAATAGTTGTGATTTGGTAGAATTAACTGCTGTTTCTAGCAGATTAGGGCAACCACATGGCAGCTCTAATATTGGCGGCTATTAGATTACAATAGTATGTAGTTTTGGGCATTCATCCATTTCAAATGCATGCCAATATGGCAAACTGATTTGATAATTTTAAAGCATCAGTGTTTACAGTTGATGAGCCCAGATCAGTTTTTGTGGACCTATGATCAGATACTCCAGCTGTGACCATTCCATCTTTTATTCAGATACACTCTGTCTGGACGAGGCATGGGCAACCTTCTTCATGAAGCAATCCGGATAAGCCATGTCTCATCAGACAGGCCACACTACTAAAAAAAAGGTTAATTTTTCCATAGGCATGCCATTTGGGAAATCTCATGGGTGGCAGTTTACCCATAGCTGGTCTAGGTCTTCATTATCTACTGCCTCCTTTCTTTTTAAATACAGGCAGTGATTTGTGGAACATTTGGTTGCTGTTTCTAGCAGGTTGAAATTTTCACGATCTCCCTTGAAACATTGAATATAAAACCAATAACTTCATTTAAGTTAACACTGCACTGCTGCAAAGTGTCCAATATAGTTGCTGCTTTTATCACATTTTTGCCACATCTCTAACACTAATGACAAACATTTAGATTTAATGCCTTCAGTATTTACTTGTTGCTGCTACTTTTGGCCAACACTTTATATTATTACTAGCAGTATCGCCCGGCGTTGCTCAGGTTTGTTTCGACCCTTTAGAATTGGAATTTTTGAAAAGTGAAAATTTTGCATTATGTACACTCTGTAAAGTGGTTGGCATTAGGAAGGGCATCAAGCTGTAAAGCCCATGCCAAAACAGGCATAGAGCCTGGTCAGCTCCTGTCAAACTATCCAATCCATGCCAGCATGGAAAATGGATGTTAAATGATGATGATATATATATAGGTGTGGCTGTGTGGTAAGAAGCTTACTTCCTAACCACATGATTCTGGGTTCAGTCCTATTGCATGCACCTAGAGCAAGTGTCTTCTACTATAGCCTCAGGCCAACCAAAGCCTTGTGAGTGGATTTGGTAGATGGAAATTGGAAGCCACTCGGTGTGTGTGCATCCCACCACTGCTTGACAAGTGTTGATTTGTTTATATCCTCATAACTTAGCGGTTCAGCAAAAGTGTCCAATAGAATAAATACCAGACTTTAAAAAAAAAAAGTACTGTGGTCGGTTCGTTCAACTAAACTCTTCAAGCGTGTCCCCTAGCAAGGCCACAGTCTAATGACTGAAACAAGTAAAAGATAAAAAGATAATTGCAGTCATGTGTGTGCATAACCCCATTGTATTATGTAAAATCTTGGGTGTCCCAACCATGGCTATTCTGTATATCTCAATGTACAATGTCCACTGTAAACTCCAATATGGTAGAATGTGATCTGTAGGGATCTGATTGCTATTTGTAACAAATCGAATGACTAGGAGCAGAATAAAAAGCTTTTTGTGTAATGATCCCAGTTTATTTTTGATAAACTTAGAGGGAGCTAATTGATTGTTTCATGGCTGGTTCTGATTCTGTTACTTGTATGAGAAAGATTAGGTACTACCTGACTGCCTATGACCAGAAGTTAGCAAGGGCAGCAGCAGTAAATGAGGGGATGAGGCACCCAGTGTGTGTTGTCCCTCTAAACGGGCATATCTTTTGAACAGTTGTGACTCTTTATTGTGGAAAAATGACATGCACCTCAGTTATAACTCAGTTCATCTCCCTTCTCTGTCTCTCCCTATTTTCTACACTCATCTGCTCCTCTCTCCACCTTCAACCCTCCCTTTTTGCCCTGTTTCTCTCATCTCCATTCTGTCCCTCTCATTTCGTATCAAACTATTATATTAATCTTTCTCTCTCTCTCTCTCTCTCTCTCTCTCTCTCTATATATATATATATATATATATATATTATATATATATTATATATATATATATATATATACACACACTTTATTTAAAAGCAGCAGAAATTCAACAAGACCTGTTACTCTGAGTTTCACGTTCCCATTCGGTCCGACGAACAGGAACGTGAAACTCAGAGTAACAGGTTTTGTTGAATTTCTGCTGCTTTTAAATAAAGCATATGACTCTACCCCTGGTATTTGAATACTCTTTTTCCCACCTTGTTTCACATTTATGTCTTTATTCCGGCGTGTGTGTGTGTGTGTGTGTGTGTATATATATATATATATATATATATATATATATAATATACACACACACATATACATACACTCATCCTCAACACTATTC
>NC_043019.1:20561529-20656529 GCF_006345805.1 Octopus sinensis | reverse complement strand
ACTTCATCCCATGTCTTCCTCTTCCTTAACCTCTCTAATAAGTAGTAGCTAATTAAATTTCTTCTTTCTATAAACACTTAGTTGAAAAATAAGCACAGGTATGACTGTGTAGTTAAGAAGCTTTCTTCTGAAACACACAACTTTAGGTTCAGTCCCTCTGCATAGCACCTTGGGCATGTATCTTACTGTAAGTCCCTGGTGGACCAATGCCCCATGAGTGAATTTGGTAGATGTGGAAATGGAAAGAAACTCATTGTGTGTGAGTGTATGTGTATCTGTGCTTTCATGGATAACTGGGAATTTGTAGCTGTGATACCAGTGCCGGTGACACGTAAGAGAACCATCCAAACGTGGCCGTTGCCAGCGCCGTCTTGACTGGCCTCTGTGCTGGTGGCACGTAAAAAGCACCATCTGATTGTGGCCGTTGCCAGCCTCGTCTGGTCTCAGTGCTGGTGGCACGTAAAAAGCACCATTTGATCGTGGCTGTCGCCAGCCTCGACTGGTCTCCGTGCTGGTGGCACGTAAAAAGCACCATTTGATCGTGGCTGTCGCCAGCCTCGGCTGGTCTCTGTGTCGGTGGCACGTAAAAAGCACCCACTACACTCACGGTGTGGTTGGCATTAGGAAGGGCATCCAGCTGTAGAAACACTGCCAGATCAGACTGGGCCTGGTGCAGCCTTCTGGCTTCCCAGACCCCAGTTGAACTGTCCAACCCATGCTAGCATGGAAAGCAGACGTTAAACGATGATGATGATGAGACACTACTTGTGTGACGATGCTTGTTTTTAACAATCACATATCAAGACAAGGTTACACACACACACACACACACACCACACACACACACACACCACACACACACACACACACACACACACATTCACTCTCACTCACTCACTCACACTCCACATACACAACAGGCTGAGTTACAGCTACAATTTGTGAGATTACTGTTAAGATGTTTTATGTCCATTTTCTTGTGCTGGCATTGATCAGATGAATACTTATTTTAGACGGTGGCTTTTATGCCCAAATGTCTTTCTATCACCAAAGCTTTCTTAGGTTTCTTCATACCAAAAAAAAATTCCAGATGGTGAAATATAAGAGAGTGTTTTAATTGTTACATTTGATGTATTAATTTGCTTTTTTTTTTAAATTTTCCTTTCTTTCTTTCTTCCATAGATTGAACCTCTCTGCCTCCGAATGCGCTTCTCCCAAGGCTCGAAGTTCGACTCAACTTCGAGGCAAGAAACGCAAAGTGACTACAGAAACCAGCAGCGAAGAGGTCTCTTCAAAGAATGAAGGTTATGCCTCAAAAAACCAGTGTAAATCAGCCTTAAGTATTGACACAGTAGATTCTGATGGGAAGTTTATCAAATTAATCAACTCTGGTGAGAAGGTCAGTGAATTTATTTATTCAAGAAATAATAAGAATAGTGTAGTGGCTCCAATCATGTATTCAACTGAGACTCTCCCACTAAAATTGCCGGCCTTGCACCAAAATTTGAAACAATACTTTGTGGTATTTGTCTCAGCTTTTTACATTCTGCGTTTAACTTTGACCAATACCAAGGTCAGTTTGGTCTTTCATCCCTCTAAGGTTAATAAAAGAAAGTACCAATTGAGTGCTGAAATCAGTAAAGCCTCGACCCAGTGCCTTCCTCTCCAGAATGTCAGGCCTTCTCTCTATTTTAGGAACACTTATTACAGAAGCCATTAGGGCAATAGTTTAGCAGAATTGTTAAAGTGTCAGAAAAACTTCTTTGTCGTATTTCATCTGATACTTTTCCTGTGTGTTCAAATCCCATTAAAGTCAGCTTTGTTTTTCATCAGTTTTTCAACAAAACAATGTATCAGTTGTGTACTGAGGTTACTGGTATCAGCTAACCCTCTTAAAAATTTTTGGCTGTGTTCCTAAATTAGAATTTATTATATTTCCATATTTTATTGAGCCCAAAAGGATGTAAATTCTCTGATATTAATTTTGCCATGTCTTATTGCTGAGAAGTCAGCCCCAGTCAAATATTTGAGTTGATTAAATCAGGGGTATGTTGGCTTAGTGGTTAGCGTTTGGCTCAGGATCATAAAGTTGTTTCAGTTCTTTTGTTGGGCTTGGTGCTGTGTTGTCCTTGAACAAGGTGCTGGATTTCATGTTGTCCAATTTGGTCATCTGAAACTGGAGCTTTACCTTACAACAGACTGCTGCCCTGCTGAAGATGGAGGCTTATATGTCTCAAAAAAACTGGGATGAATATTTACCAACACTAAAGACATAGCTGTTAAAAATGTTTATTTTACAATTTCTAAGCTTTTACATGTTGTTGCTGTTGCTTGTTTGTTTGTTTGTTGAGCGAAGCAGTTTTTGTCCCAGAGTGGGAGAAGTCCGAAACGTGGTCCTTTGCTATTCGTAAGACCCGCAGAAGAGAAAGCGGGTCAACCCCCCGACACCGAGAGCATCGACGGACGGTTGGATGAATGTGCATCCAGGCTCAGCGGTTGCGTAGGAAGTCGCGGACAAGAAACAGGAAGAAATAGTGAGAGAAAGAGTACACCTTGGGTCACCATCACCCCCTGCCAGAGCCTCGTGGAGCTTTAGGTGTTTTCGCTCAATAAATACACACAACGCCCGGTCTGTTGCTAAGGTGGTGAGCAGGCAGAATGCTTAGCAGCATTTTGTCCATCTTTACTTTCTGAGTTCAAATGCTTCCAGAGTCGACTTTCACTTTCATCTTTTCAGGATCAATAAAATATGTACGAGTTGAACACTGGGGTTGATCTAATCAACTTAGCCCCCTCCCCACGAAATTATGACCTTGTACCGAAATTTGAAGCTATTATTATTATAAATTTGATAATCTCATTTTGTCTATTGGTTCTAGGATATGGGCATTGGTGGCTGGCAACTAAAGCATGATACCGGAGTAGATGAGACTGTTTTCAAGTTCCATTCAAAAGCCGTTGTAAAACCTGGTGCTACAATCACCGTAAGTATTCTTCCACTTGTTCTCACTCTGTTACACTATTTATGTTGGAAATGTTGCTTAGCCCTAGGTCAACCCCTAATTGAGCAAACTTATCTTCAATACATTCCAGTTGTGACAGAGATTTGGCTACTTTTTCTAGTAGTCTAGGTTACTGACTGTAGGGATACTCCCTCTTTGTCAAAATGGTTTTTTTCTATATCTCTCAATTTATGTAATAATAAACCTGGTTTGTCAGCTGTTTTATTATCTGGTGGTTCAGAATGACGTGGTTGAGTGCCACTATGAATACCAATGATTTGGCACGGTTGACTGGATAGTCATCCTCTTTTGCTGCAAGCAAGCAAATGCGCTCAAGTTTACAAACTTTTAGTAAAAAAATTGTTTGTATAATTTGCAAAATCTTTAAACATGAGAAGTTGTAATGGACCACGTGCAGCCTGAGCACTGCAGGTTGCTATTCCCTGCTCTGGGGTCCTGTGATCCTTTGGCATTTAAACCGGCCATATCCGTCCCAAATATTCAATCTGTTTTATGTTCCAACTGTCAAGATCTGGTCTCTAACACTGACCTTACAATATTATTCTAAAAAAATATACAATCACATCAAAATCTCAAAGCTACAAGATAGTGCATAGTTAATTCCAAGCATTGTGAATAAATGAGCATTACACTTGTCAGTCATCTGAATACTAAAGGGTTAAAGCAGATGGCAAAGAACAGAACATAACTATCTCTCTGGTAACTAAGTAGTGTTATCCTTCATTCATATATTCAATAGGTGCAGGTTAAGTTTACTTCCCAAGCACTTGGTTTAGGGTTCAGTCCTATTGCACAGTACCTTGAACAAGTGTCTTTTATTATAGCCCAACAGACCAAAAAATCTTGTGGATGGATTTGATGGTTGGCTTTTTCTATGTATGTATGCAAATGTATATATACATATAAAGATAGATACACACACAGTGTGTGTATTTTGTTGTCATTTTCCCATGTTAAATTGTCTACTGCCTTTGCACCTTCAAAAGTATGTGAAATAAGAGATTCCTTACTTGAAAAAAGGTATGGGTTAGTAACAGGAAGGGCATCTGGCTATAAAACAATTCCTCAATTTTTGTCTAACCTATTGCTTTAACCATTTTTAGTTCTTAAAACAGAAAACGGCATTATCAAAATAATCTAGAATTAAGTGAAACTATCGTACAATAACTCGTTCTTTTTCAATAGTTTAACCACTTTTATATATTTTTTTCTCTCTTTTTCTGTTCGTCTTCAGGTTTGGAGTGCAGATAGTGGCCAGACACATAACCCTCCATCAGATTTGGTTATGAAATCCCAAAGGTGGTTTGTGTCAGACAGCATGAGAACAACTTTGTTGAGCAACTCTGGTGAGGTAAGTAAAACTTGGTCAGGGGTTAGGAACAAGATGAGTCTGTGAGATGCTTTTTATAAAAAAAAATAATTGCACAAATTCTTAAGCAGATGTCATAGGTACCCTTTCTCTATCAATGGGCCTTCTAAGCTATAGCTCATCATAAAGCAAAGCCTTACCACTGAAAGATGAATTTAACTCATGCGTTTTTTTCCCAACCATATTTCAGGTTCAGTCCCACTGTGTGGAACCTGAACCCTTTAGCATTTAAGCTGGCCATATCTGGCCCAAATATTCTACTCGTTTTATATTCAAACAGGCCAGATCCAGCCTCTCACACCCAGCCTACAATGTCATTCTAAAAATAAATAATCACATCTTCAAAATCTTGAAGCCATGAAATGAATGAATGATTGATTCAAAACAATGTGAATGAATAAGCATTGCATTTGACGAGAAATTTAAATGCTAAAGAGTTAAGCAAGTGTCTTCTGCCCAGAGCTTGGTGAGTGGGTTTAGTAGTTGGAAACTGTGTGGAAGCTTGTCATGTGTTTGTGTCCTCTTGTTTTGACATCACTGTCATGTAAGCAGTATCATTCATTTCCAATCTTCTGCAAAAACATGTCTGACCACGAGGGAAATATTACCTTACTTGAAGAACTAAAGGTTGATGACAGGCAGGGTATTAGCCATAAAAAATCTGCTTCAATAAACTGTCTTACCACCATTGCATGCATTGAAAAATGGTCATTAAAACGAGGAAGAAATATGTATGTAGAACAATATTAGGGGTTCGCTAACTGAAATCAATGTAGATTTAACTTGAGTGAGATGACCTAGTAAAACATTGAAATGGCTGAAGTTTGTCCTATTATGATGTCTTGTGAAATTCATTAGAATGTGAAGTCGGATGTTTTGTGACACAAACAAATGAAAATAGTTTTAATTTTGTTTCCTTTTCTTTCTTCAGGAAATGGCCAGTTGTGAGATGTCAAAATCTATGTTACATACTTCTTCGAGTTTCAGGACAGCACCCAGAGATGAGTCTGATAGCTCTGTAAGTACTTAATCAAATCTTGGAAATTAGAATTTATATTTATATTATCGCAAGATGCTTTTGAAGGACACAATGAGCAAAACCCCTCATTGCATTTCACACCAATCTACAAAGTTGAAAAGCATACCAATCAATTATTGGTGTAGTCCCCTCTTTCTATCTAACTATTACATCCCAGATGTACCTATTTCTTTACTACCCTCAAGGGGCTAAACACAAGGGACAAACGGATTTAGTCGATTATATCGACCCCCCCCAGTGCGTAACTGGTACTTATTTAATCGACCCCGAAAGGATGAAAGGCAAAGTTGACCTGGGCGGATTTTGAACTCAGAATGTAGCGGCAGACGAAATACCACCAAGCATTTCGCCCGGCGTGCTAACGTTTCTGCCAGCTCACCGCCTTCACATCCCATATGTACCACTGAATCTAGGATGAGAGGATCAAGAGGGTGTCTACATCTGCTGTGACTACACAGATACCCGAAACAATTAGTGAAAGCATGTTACATGCTACCAAATCATCCTCAACTTTTGAGTGAAGGGCTATAAGTATTAGTCATATCCTCATGACATGCCTCTGCAATTTCTCTTGACCAAATTTCCACTTGGATGTTTTAGTTCAATGAGACTATGAAAGAAGATAGTTGCCTAAGGTGTCATACAGGGGGGGTTCAAATTAAAACAAAGTGACTTTGGTACAAACTTTGTTATACGTGTATGTCTACATCCATATAAATTTTTACCTTTTTACTTGTTTTAGTCATTGGACTGTAGTTGTGTTGGGGCACTAATCTGAAGAGTTTGCTCGAACAAATCAGTCATCATCATTTAACATCTGTTTTCCATGCAGGTATGGGCTGGACGGTTTGGCAAGATTTGGTCAGTTGGAGAGCTGTCCATTGGACTGTTTTGGCATGATTCCTACAAGTGGATACCCTTACTAATGTCAATCACTTTACAGAGTGTACTGGGCACTTTTACCTGGCACCGGCATGGGGGTTTTCATGTGGCACTAGCACAGGTACCAGGCTCATTGCCAGACTTTGGTGCCTGGGGGCGCTTCAGAATATTCTGGGTGGACATTTATATGTATTGTGGAAAGACAGGCCTGATGGGCGCTTTTTACATGGCATCAACACTCATGAGCACCCATGCCGGTGCCAGGTACTATTTGGTTCAGCTGTCAAAGCCACAATTTTAAAGTTGTCAGCTCAGCACTAATCACCTGTCTAAATGCTATCGTGTGTGTGTGTGTGTATAGAATAGGTATAGGCATCGCTGTGTATTTCAGAAGCTTGCCTCTAAAACATATGGTCTTGGGTTCAGTCCCATTGCATGGCACCTTGGGCAGGTCTTCTTCTATAGCTTTGAACCAACCAAAGCATTGAGTGGATTTGGTACACAGAAACTGGAAAAAAAACCTTGTGTGTGTGCACCCTTTTTTTTGGTATGACATAATGGTTGTAAATGAGCATCACCATCAAACTAGTGATGCTATTTGTTTCCAGGTTTCTGTGAAACATCTAGAAATGAGGAAATATCTTGGAAAAAGGTGATAGTTAGTAACAGGAAGAGCATCATGCTGTAGAAAATCTGTCTCAACGAATTCCATCTAACCCATGCAGGCATAGAAAAGTGATCATTACGATGATATGTGTGTGCATCATTGTCCTGTATGTTTGTTTGCTATTCACTGTGGCTTGCCACTGGTACCACTACAAATGATCTAGATCATCACGAAATTGTTACGATCTTTTTAGGTGATGACTGGTGTGGAATTAACATCTTTTATATGAATTTTCCATTTGTTGTGGAACATCATAAAATTTTCACGTATATATCTATAAATTTAGAATGGAAACAGCAGTGTGTCAACCCCCAAAAATCCCTTGTAATTTGTTCTGCTCTGATTATATTCTTTTATACCCCAATCGATTTTTGTCTAATAGTTAACATTTTTGTGAAGAAAGGTGAATTAGCAGTTGATATAATCATCTTGATTAAAAAAAAGAAATACCTTGCATGTGGGTGCCTCAGCATGGCCACAGTCAAACAACTAAACTCAGTATGAAACATAATTCAACTCCAGCTGGGTATATCAACTTGATAACTAATTCATCTGATATATATATATATATATATATGTATGTATATATATATGTGTGTGTATATATATATATATATATTTTTCAACATATCTTCACACTCTTTACTTAAATGTGAGAATTTTAATGAATTTCCTTGTTAAAAATCAAAATTAGTTGAAATATTTTTGTCTAATTTTTTTATCTTAATAATTATCGAATTTTTAACATTTTTTGTTTATTTTATTTGTATTTTATTAATTAAAATCTTTGTCCAAATATTTTGTAATTCTAATATTGTTTATCAATTTTATTTTATTTGACATTATCTAAATTGAATTGGTCACCTGTTGGCCAAACTGTCGAAGTTGTTGGTCCAGTATTGGCCAAGCTATTTCTGTTAATTTCATTAATGCAAATTATGGATGTAATTTTAATAAATCTTATTAATTTATAATTGTTTTTACATTGATTAACTCCCTTCATTCTAATTTGTAACCTGTAAAAGTAAATTTATAACCTACACATCACTTTATCTATTTAAATCTTTTTTTAATAATTTGTAAAATTATAATTTTTGTTGCATAATTAATTCTTCTGATATTGCCCTGTCAATATTTTTCAATACAAGCGTTCCTTTATTTGTTCATTAATTGATATAAACTTGTTGAAGTGAACATGGCCAATGCTAAAGAAGAAACACACCCCACACCCTGCAATGCTAATGATGTGATTTATATTAACCCATTTTAAGCAGAAAGCCTTTTTCTTTCCAGGTTTACCAATACTCTCGCCGCCATCTTGTACGTATAACTGTATTGATCTCAGAATGTCTTGAAACCTTTACACTTGGTGATTGCAACACACTCAAAGAATTTAAAAACTTTGTCGTTCACTCTATTTCTGGTGGGGAGGGGGGTCTTCCTCAACTCTTCCCCGTTCTTTCTCTCTCGATTTCTTTACTTGGGTGAGCAAGTGGCAGAAGTGTCCTTGGACCCATTTCTTTTCTATCAGTCTCTTTTGGCAAATCTGTTCGCAGATGTCAACAAACCAATGCTAATTATAAAGCATGTGTACAATTATATTTAACACATTTGTGTACACTTTTATGTGGAAAGACCTTTGCTGCAGAACTTTTTTCAAGAGAAGAATTCTCTTTATAGACAATATGTGTGAAAGCACATCATTGGACCACGAATGATGTCCATTGGACCATAGGACACTTGTGTTCCTGTATCATTATTCTTCTTCAGATATAGATACAGAATATGTCACACACAGCCCACTTACAATTTGCTGCTGAAATTGATCTGCATTCGATATATTCCCATGCATCTATTATGCAGCCAGATACAGTAACTAGAGGCACGTGTAATAGTAAGATGTGCTGATCTCTCCCCCGCATCCCAGCCTTCTGCTTTCCTCTCTTCCTTAGTCTCCCCTTCCCTCACTTTCTGCATCTGTTTTGTTTTTTTTATCTCTCAACATCCTCTCTCTTGGGTAAAAATATATCTCCACACAAAATCTGATGAACCGACAGTTTTTAACATTCTTTGATGGTGTTGAATCCCACATTCAGCTATTGCAGCTTCTTCTGTTTCTGGTTTAAATCTCCTTCCTGTTGTGTTCAGCTGCGCTTGCTTGAATCAATGTAGAGGGAATTAATGTGTAGTGCACTTTCTGAGTTCTAAAACGAACAAAAACATTTCTAATTTTTGTTTCAATAATTCAGGTTACATGTTTTGTTATTGACTGTCTATCCTTAAAAAGACCTTTATATGTTAATATTTGATACATCAAATATATTGTGTAAATTTATAAATTGATTTTTTTTAAAATCATTAAATATGTATAGTTATATATATATATATAATATATTGAACGTGTATATACATTTAAACTTTATATTATATATATATATAATGTGCGTGTGTTCAGTGTACACACAATATATATATATATATATAATATATATATATATATAGAGAGAGAGAGAGAGAGAGAGAGAGAGAGAGAGAGAGTTTGTATGTACATATGTATATATCTACATGTGTATACATGTATGTTTGTGTGTATATATATATATATATATACACACACATACATTTATAATTAAAGAGGTAAATTCAGAAACAAAGTGTAGTTTAGAGGAGGGCCATTTCACGGCTGTTTCTCGAGTACATTTTAGTAAGGTAAGAAAGTTTGAAAATATAATTTATCTGGGTCAATAATGTCCCCTTCATCAGGAAGACGTTCTCCATAATGAATTACAACAAATCATTTATTGTAATGTAGTTATGACCATCCCAAAATACAATATATGTGTGTGTGTATATATAGGTATATATATAGGTGTGTGTGTATATATATATATATATATATATATATATATACGGTTGTGTCTGGGGAGATTCATTCGCTTTCAGTGCCTTATAATTTAATACACTCACCAGTAAAATTTCCACTCATTTCTTCCATTATTTAAAAAAAATTTTCGATGCATCTTGCAACCTTTTAAATATTTGTTGACCCTGTCCATTATTCACAGAGTCAGTAACTATTGAAAAGGTTGCAAGACGCAATGGAAATTTTAGAAAACCAAAGAAGGAAATTTCACCGGTGAATGTGTTAAATAATAAGGCACTAAAAGAAAATAACTCTCTCCAGACACAATAGAATATGCTTCAACACATGAGCTTGCATAAAGAATCTTGCAAACCAAATCCAAAAGCAATATATATATATATATACATATATATATATATATATATATATATATACACACACACATATTGTGTGTATATATTCATTATGAATCAAATAATCAAGTTTACCTTACCAATGGTTTGAGCAATCATTTAGTTGTCTCATTGCAACTGTGATCCTATCCATGTGATACCCATATCATTTACTCCACTTCTAGTACAAGATGGTCTTGTGACAGATGTTGAGTAGATGTAGTCACATCACTAAGGTGACAGACTCCAATGAAGCAACTCATTAATTGACCAAACAATTTATCCCATTACCTAGGTGACTGAAGAACTGAAATTGAACCTGTGCATGTTGCTTTGTTGGCTAAATGATCCTCCCTATTACATTTATTTCAGCACACAATTCATTAAAGATCTTGCAATACAAATATAAAAACAATATATTTTCTAATCTTATAATAAGTGAGGGCGCATGGCTTAGTTGTTAGGGTGTTGCACTCATAGTCTAATGGTTGGGATTTCATTTCCTAGACTGGTTGGTGCGTTGTGTTCTTGAACAAAACATGTCATCTCGCGTTGCCCTGCAATCGCTTCAGCACCTGACAAATGGTACACAGTGCACTCATGCAAACAACATTATTTTGCTGGAGAGAGTGAGCTAATGTGCAGCATGAGCATTTAATCACTATAAACAAATCATTTGTGCAGGTCGTTGGGCAAAAGCTGAATGCTCATACATCTTCGTCAGGGGAGTCAATCGTATATACTAGCACTATGACCCGGCAACGCCGGGTAATAGTGCTAGTGCATGCACACATACACGCGAGTACTGTCCAAATCTCCGACCAATTACATACAGCTAGCAAGCTTTCAATTGATGTATCAAGTTTCGGGCATTTTAAGATTGGGTTTTGGATAGAAAATTCTCCAAAAAGTCACTTCTATTGATTTTTCAAAGGCTTTGGTGGGTGACTGGGGAAATGTAAAGATGTGCATGACCACCCTTGGATATTTTGAATGACCATAGAAAGTGCGAGCCCTCTAACTGAAAAATTGTGGATTTGTATGACTTCATATGTGTAAAGCTATCACCTCTTGACATCTCTACTGTAGAGTTAGGGATACAGAAACAAGTGTCAGGAACTACCCTTTCAACAACACCCCAGAGTAGGACTTCTTCACATATGTAGACTTGTGTATTTATCTGCAGTGTTATATCTATCATATTCATCTGCACACACAAATAAACATATATTGGGCTTCTTTCAGTTTCCATCTACTAAATCCATGCACAAGGCTTTGGTCAGCCTGGAGCTATAGTGGAAGACACTTTTTCCTAGGTGCCATACAGTAAGACTCTCTCATCCATCTCTGCATATGAAGGCCCAACACCCTCTGGCTGTAAGGCTAACCACACAGATGATTCATTTTCGGAAATGCTATGAGCAGGATTCCACAAACTCTATGAATAACATACTTCTTTCCTATTGGAGTTTACTGTCTCTGCGGAGTTGCCTCCTTTATGGCTTTGAGTTCAACACACCTTGTTAGGCTAAATGCACACCTGGGTACCAAACCAGAAACTTCATCTATCCATCAGTCAATCTATCATGTAATTGTATAGCTGATGACTTACCCACCCTTTTCATCCCACGGGGGGTCCAAAATCCACCCTACTTACCAAACAGACTTGGCGGTGTTGCCAGTTAAGTTGTTAACCGCCGGACTGTGCAACAAGTTGTTCTGGGTTACATGTTACCAGTACTGCTCTAGAACTACTAGTTAAGAGCCAATGGAGAAACAAACCCCATCCCTACTGTCCCCCTTTTCACTAGAAGGGTCCACTGAGGATACCAAACAAAAAATATTTATATCCGCAAAAATATGTCTGGAAAATATAAGCTTTTGACAAGAACAAATTGGTTTGGTCTGCTACATTGCCACATGTATTACCAAAGTATACACACATTATTGAGATCATTTAAATATTATCATTAATGTTTGAGATATGCTGGAACTATTTCAGTTGTTGGGACAACTCTTGTTAACAATCTGGCATAATCTGTTAATCTAATCTAGTGGTTCTCAACCATGGTCCAGATAAGATTTTTATTGTTCAGACTTATGTGCAATAAATTTAGTATACTTTTGCAATACAGAAAATATTTTAATTTTTTTTATACAATTCCTAATATTTAATTACAAAAATACAGCAAGATTTATATAACTATATATATATATATATAAGAAAAAAACACCTTTTATCAATTCAAAATGAACAATTAAATTACACCATCTAGAAAATTACATATAATAGAAATATTAAAATTAAAATAACAATGAAATATCAATGATTAAGTAAATTGCACAAAAAAAAATAAAAACGTATATAATTATGTTTTTATTATTTCTTTTGCAATTTACTTAATCATTGATATTTTATTGTTATTTTAATTTTGATATTTCTATTATATGTAATTTTCTAGATGGTGTAATTTAATTGTTTATTTTGAATTGATAAAAGGTGGTTTTTTTCTAATTTTTTATATAATATTGTGTGAAACTTGATTTAGTATTTCTAAATTGAATTTTTTTCCCTGTAAGTTTGGATTTATACTCCCTCAAATAATTATTATATTTATACTGTGAATGGCTACGGGAGGTCCAGTAGAGTAAAATAAGAATAAAGGGGGTTCCATAGGCAAAAAAATGGTTGAGAACCACTGATCCAATATTTTTCCAAAATATCGAGAACATTACTGAGAATATTTCAATGAGCTTGATAAAAGAAGAAAGTTAGTGTTTCTTATTTTGAAAGAATGGATGTCAACATCATTTCATTTTCTACTATTTCTATTAAAAACTGAGCCAATTGCTTTCATCCTTCTCCGTGTAAATGTGATTTTGACACTGTTTCTTTTAGCATATAATTGTTTAATCATTGTGTTATAATCTTGCTATTACTGTTATCTCACACCTGACTAACTTAGAATAATTTCGTAGTTTCTGTTGGGTTGGGATTTTTTTTTTGTTTGATTTTTTTTTTTTTTTTTTTTTTTTAATGCTTTAAATTATTTTGATCTAAACTTCAACCTCCTGTCTCTCAAACCTACTGATCCCTTCAGTTTTATTATACAAAATTATTCCCTCTGATTAATTCCAAACCACAAATCTCTTTTGTAACCTATGCTCCTTTTCCCTTTTATGTTAACATCTGATGGAACTTCCTTCCACTACCTCTGTTTCGTAATTTTATGCCTATCCCCCACTCCACTTCACTGTTGTTTTTTTCTTTTTTTTTTTTTTTCTTTTTTGGTCCTTTAACATCAGTCAAATAATGCAAAAGTTACTTACAAGCAGTGCTCCAGACTGATCTGTTTGATTTTCATACTCTCTCTCTTTTACTTGTTTCAGTCATTTGACTGCGGCCATGCTGGAGCACCGCCTTTAGTCGAGCAAATCGACCCCGGGACTTATTCTTTGTAAGCCCAGTACTTATTGTATCAGTCTCTTTTGCCGAACCGCTTAGTGACAGGGACGTAAACACACCAGCATCGGTTGTCAAGCAATGTTGGGGGGACAAACGTATACACACACACACACACACACACATACATATATATATATATATTATACATGACAGGCTTTCAGTTTCCATCTACCAAATCCACTTACAAGGCATTGGTCGGCCCGGGGCTATAGCAGAAGACACTTGCCCAAGGTGCCACACAGTGAGACTGAACCCGGAACCATGTGGTTGATTAGCAAGCTACTTACCACACAGCCACTTCTGCGCCTCTTTAAATTTTCAAAAATCCAGAGGTCAAAATCAGGATTCCCTGTACACACACACACACAAAACTATTTGAGATGACAGTTTGACTGTCCAGTCTGAATTACTTGTAGTTTACAAAGTGTCTTCAAATCTTTGATTCTGTTAATCCAAATTAACTGAAACACAGACACACAGCAGAGACTATTATTTGAAATATAGTGAAGAATTAAATGAATTCATTCCAATTCTGCTTTGGTGGACATAGACCTAAAAAAACAGTGACCATTATTATGGTGGAAAGTGATTCGCTATACTTTGAATAGGTAATATACTTTACTGTGTATCATCATCATTTAACATCCATTCTCCATGCTGGCGTGGGTTGGACAGTTTGTCAGGGTCCCAAGGAGCTGAATTAGACTCTTCAGTAATTTGGTACGATCGTTTCACACTACATCATTTTATTAAACATTGTAAGTATTACATCAGTTTTAAAATGTTGAGCAATCATCAGCCATTTATAGAGGTTTTGATGTCAGCTTTAGCCTGGTCTCTATGGTTAGATGCCCTTTCCTAATGCCAACCACTTTACAATGTGTACTGGGTGCTTTTTTTTTTGTGACACTTGTTGAGGACACCAAGTAGTTTGCAAGACAAAAAAAGAAAAACATGCCCTCAACTTAGAGAGTGTATTTGAGAGAAGAAAGGGTGGCTTTTTGCCCAGTGTTGAGGGCTAAAGTAGGATAGAGACACCAGCACAGGTGTCTTGCTGTAGGGGAGATACAGGATTATATAAGCATAAAATTCAGTAGGTTTAGCAAATTGTTTTGTTTCCAAATTGTTGCTTTTTTTTTTTTTTTTTTTTTTTTTTTTTTTTTTTTTTTGCTGTTGCTGGGTAAATGTTGCTCTTGTTACCACATGGCTTTCCACAACACTTGTTCATGCTTTAGAGCTAGCATTAATGTTGTTCCACACAAAGAGGTTGCAGTGTCATCCCCTCCTCCTCTCGCAACCTCAACACACAGTTGTTACTTTTTTTTTTACAGATCTTGCTTTCAGCTGTAGACAACCTGATCGTCGGAGGCACTCCAGCCATGACCATCCTGTTTTCATATAGGATTAGCTAGAATGTTATCCAATGTGTCCTTCTCTGTAAGATGGTAGGATGTAACTTGAGGGAGATTCAGCTGCTGTTTCTCACAGATTGATGTACCCTCATTAGCTCGATATTTAGTTGTTGTTTAGCCCTAGGCCAGCCTCGATCCTGCAGGACCAATATCTGTGTCACTTTAATTTTGGCTATCCTTTGGAGTGAGAGGTCTATTGTCTATCTAAGACTACAGTCTTGTAGATTTCCTTGTTATTTATTTAACCCCGAGTTAGCAATAATCAAGGAAACCTATAATCAAGTATGTTCCTACCATTACTATTCCTGTCAGTTATTCAGGCATTGTATGAAGACTCTTTTTTTCTTGTTGATATAGTAGATTGTATTGAAGATTTAGTTGCTATTTCTTGAGTGACACCTGGGGCAGAAACGCTATAGTTGTCACATTTTGGTGTTCATCTCTTCATAATTTGTAAAATATGTACCAGTAATAAACTGGAATGGAGAGGAGTGATACTCTTTTTTTAGAAGTATGTTTTTATTTCGAAGTTAGTAAAAATGCTTAGATCACCAGACAAAATAATGCCTTATGCTATTGTTCTGGTTCTTCATTTCATTTTGAAATCCTGCCATGGTTAACTTTCCAGAAGGTAATAAAATAAAGTATTAGAGTCAATATAATTGACTAACCTCTTATTCTAAATAAGAGGTTATGTGCAATATGTTACAAACACTTATTTAGTATAAGGAAGAAAAATAGCCTGCTTTCTTGGACTAAAGTTGATGTTGCTAATCTGTAGCTGGATCTAGCTGCAGATTATTGCTTACAGACAAGTAGTAGTTCTCAGTTACTAGCAGGAACTATAGAATTGGTTGTAATGAGATGTTGGTGAATTCCTGAAACCTCGTGAAGAGGTTTATGTAAGGTTAGCAATGAATTCCTAGTGAACAGTTGATGCAACACTGTGGCCCCATGGTCTACAGTGGTGTTGACCAACAGCAATGGAGGGACATATGAGATACAGAAAGAATCAAAGACAGAAAGACAGGAATGTTTAGTTAAGAGTTGCTGTACAGTTAACCTGGCACCATTTAATTGTATATCATCTTTAGTCACGGACTATGATGCAGTTATCAGGTTTTGCTTAAAGGATAGTTAGTATCTTTCTCAGGATTTTGTCACAACTTGGTGGGCTTGTCCTTATTGGGTCTCATTTTGCTTTGCAGTTGTAAAACATTTTTAGTCCCTTATTTCTTCCCATCCCCAACAACTTGACTGGAAGTGTCTGTCAAAGTCCGGCTTAAAACGCCTGTTGGTTTAGAGCAGTGTTTATCTAGCTTTAATCACTGATCACTTGCTTGTGCACCGTTGCATGGTATGGTATTATTTCCTTTTAATCATTTTTTTGTTGTTATTTATTTGTTTACTTACTAATTCTATAAAAAGTAAAAAATGTTGCATATTGCTGTCTTAAATTTTATTTTGTTTTCAACATCAACCAACAATTCATTTCACCATCACATTCTTTTTTTTTTTTTCTTTTTTTTTCCTCTATCCATCAGTGACATTCATTTAAAACAGGTTTTTCATCAGTTTTTCACTGGAAACCATTTTAGCTTTAATGAATGTTTTCTTGAACCACTTGGGCACAAAATCAATAAAATTAGACCAAAGTATTTAACAACATATAACAAATATTTATCCTCACTTAAATGGTGGATGTTCTGTTAGAACAAACTATACTATGGTAGTTACTATGAAAGAAACTCTCATATTGGCTTGAGGAATTATTTACATTTGATGGATATTTGTCCTCATTTTGTTTGTTGTTAACACAATGTTTCGGCTGATATACCCTCCAGCCTTCACCAGGTGTCTTGGGGGAAATTTCGAACCTGCGTTCTCATTCCTAAGGTATTTTTCAATGTTGTTATTATTCAGGTCACTGCCTGGAATCAAACTCGGAATCTTGGGGTTAGCAGCCCGTGCTCTTAACCACTATGCCCATGGCCATATGGTGTAGTGATTAAGGTGTTGCACTCATGATCATAAGATTGTGGTTTCAATTCCCAGGCCAGGCAGTGCATAGTGTTCTTGAGGTAAACATTTCATTTCACATTGCTCCGGTCCCAATCAACTGTAAATCAGTTCCAGCAACATTGCAACAGACTAGCACATTCTGATTTCAAATCCCAACAAAGTCAATTATGCTCCTCTTCCTTCCAGCGGCAATAAATTAAGGACTAAGAGTATTCTAATTAACTGTTCTTTTTCCCCGAATCTGTGAGTTCTTTTGTGCCTTTATTGGTTTGTGTTCTTTATTATTTTTTTCTCATTTTTACTTATTTGAGGTGTGTAGCAGCCACACATAATATAATGGTGGTGAGGTACCAGCCAAATGACTGTTGTATTACTAGGTCTTCCGTCTTGGTTTGCCTGTCAAGATGCTGAACTCTGCCCATTTGAGTGTTCAGCTGATTACTCTATTTTGTTTTATTTTGTTTTTTTGTGTGTTATCAGTGGTTACTTACTCAATGAAGGATGAGATCTATAGCATTGTTGTATGGTAGGGTCAGTTATAATGTGTTTGTTAATTACATTTCTATATTCTATTATTGTCTTTTCACCCCCTCATTATACTAATTTTCATCTTCATTCCATTTGACAGGCTTTTATTTCATGTTTGTTTGTGTGTGTGTTTAATTATCTCTTCAAAGCTTCAGTTTCAGCTGGTTGTATTTCCCCCAAACCTTAGTTTGAACAAATACATCAATATCAATATTTTGGGTATTCTCTGATCTATCTATGCATTTCTGAAATGAGTGATTGCAATAATTTCTTTCAAACCATTAACCTCATCTAAGTTTGTTTTTCGTTAAACCACTTCATTTAAATCTGTTCAGTCACCAGTCATTTTCATTTATTGTGTTTTAACAATAAATAATCGAATAAAATTTAGCAATATATATATATATATATATATCACGTGACCGACCAGACCATCAGATGTTGTTACACATCGCTGGTCACAATGTGCTTCGCATTGTTTTAGCCTTCAAATGATGCCACCCCGCTGGCTAAGCGAGCAGGCCAATATATATCTATATATATATATATATATATATATATATATTATATATATATATATTTTGGGTTAAAGAGGATTTAGAAATCCAAGTAGTTTCCTCAGGTTGTACTCTCAGAAATGCTGGCTTTAATGTGCATAGAAATGGACGTTAAAGGAAATCATTCCATACACATTGAAATTCCAGGGAGAATTTGTTGGTTGTAGAGTCTGATATAGCATATTCAAAACTGGTGGTGATGGTATCACATTTATTCCTTTCATTACAATTGTTTCAACAATACAGGGTTTGGATACATCATGAATATAAATGATTGTCTACTATTACAGTGTATTACATGTGGTTACATGCAGAAAAAGTCTTGACTTTGCTTGACAAGATGAACATGGAACACATGTATGTGGTGATATTACATGATCCTTTAAGGTAGTCAGCAGGCAGAATCATTAAGATGCCAGCCAAAATGCTTAACGGCATTTCATCTGTCTTCACATTCTAAGTTTAAATTCTGCCGAGGTTGACTTTGCCTTTCATCTTTTCGGTGTTTGATAAAATAAGTACCAGTTGACCACTGGGGTTGATTTAATCGACTTAGCTTCTCTTCCAAATCTTCTGGCCTTGTGACAAAATTTGAAACCAATAATATATGTACTGTTGAAATTATCATAATGAAGGAATAAATGTAATGCCATTCTCGGATACACAATACACAAACACATGAAGCAATCATTTGTTGGGGTAGCCTAACAATAACAATCATTTGTTCATCTCTTAATTTAAACCATCTTTGTCTTTTCTCATTATTTTGGCTAACTCATATTTTATAATTCAGCAACATCCTGTTGATCTCATTAAACATTATTCATTTACCATTTTACCATTAATAGCAACATATGGATTTGTGTTTATCTCTCTCTCTTTTTTTTTTTTTTTTTTGAGATTTTTATTAAATTCTTTTTTTTTTTTCTTCTTTTTTTTTACTTGAATGAAATTGATTTTGTTTTGTTTTTTCCCTTGTAGACTCCCCAAAAGAAAGGCTGGATATTCTGTAAGTATATATATATATATATCTATATATACCTATAATTTTCTTGCCTTTGTTCTGTTTATATAGTGAAGAAATGGTTGCTGCAGTGCAAGGCTTCAATGATTTGAAGCATTTTACTTTGCTACCACCATGTGGCCCCTCGTTAAACCCAGTATGCTGCACCATTAGTCTTTTGCCATAGATTTCAGTTCACTGATTTCATACAAATGGAATTTTGTAGACAAAAAATGTAGCTCGTTAAATGCATGGTGGTGGTGGTTAGTCTATCTCTCTCTTTGATGTGCAATGGCAAAAAATATAAACATAGACGTGGAAAGAAATGCTTTTGAATGCAAAATACCATGATTGATAGTTGTCCCACCCAAGTTGCACAGATGGTCCTTTGTCACCGTCATCATTACAAATAGTGTGAATTAATTATTGAACTGGTCTAACCTATGATTTACAACTGTCACACAATACAAAATATATAAATAGTTATTGTGTGTATGTATATTTGTTGTTTATACATAGGCAGTCTTGAGCTGTGTAATTCCTCTTTTTCCCGTCACAGAATCACCTCATCCAATGTGGCCTTTTCTAAGACAGTAGAATATGATTTGAGAGAGTTTTCGTAGATATTTCTAGCAGGTTGAACAGTAATGTACAAGTTCTTGCATTAGCCTTTTTTCACTTTGATTAAAAATTCCTTAAAATCCAATTCTAATGAGACGTGCAGGCACCAGTCCTATAAGAGCAGACCCTCAATTGCAAAAAGACTTGGGCCCTCTCTCTCTCTCTCTCTCTCTCTCTCTCTCTCTCTCTCTCTCTCTCTCTCTCTCTAGTTTTGTTCCCAGCAGCATGTCGTGTCCTTTATTTCACATTGCTCCAGTCCTCTCAGCTGTAATTTAAAGGGCTAGCCTTGTCACAATTTGTATCCCACCATGTCTCTCTGAGAACTACATGAATGGTACACATGTACATGAAGTACTTGGCCACTTGCACTTTAATTTCACGAGCAGGCTGTTCCACTGATCAGAGCAACTCTTTGTCATAAGCCAGTCTAGTTTATTGTGCAGCTTTATTTGTACCCTGTCTTCTAAATGGTTAGTAGTTTTTTTACTGTAAGTGTGAAGGGGTTTATTTTCTAACTGATTAAACAAACTTAACTTGTTTTGTAAAATACATGTGGAATATTTTTGTACTTGGCTATTTTTAATTTTTTGTCTTCATTTCTTTCTAGGGTAAGCTGGAATGGCTGTGGTGCCATTAGTGGGCCAGGGAAACGAGTAGACCTGATATTTTGGCAGCATCTACCTACCTATTAGATCATCGACAGTTATTGCTGATAGTGGCACAAGAGTGAGGTGTGTGAAACAGACTCTGAGGAATCGTTGATAAACACAACCGCACAGATATTTCTGTGTGTAACATTGTTAATGAGGGGTGGGTGGGAGAAGTCTGTTCTGTTAAAGAATTTGGTATTAAAGAAGAAAAAAAAAACAAAAAAAGAAAGTAAAACTTTGGGTTTTTTTTTTTTATGAAAAGAACAAAACTAGGAAGTATTTTGAGATTTGATCCTTGATTAAATAATTATCTCTAATACCATTTGATGACATATCTTGTTAAATGTTTTTCTCTTTCACTTGGCTGCCTTACTGACCCCCCCTCCCTCCTCTTTTTAATTAGTATGAAAAAAAATAAACTTGCATGTTAGGTTTAACAATGTGAAGTACATTCTGGAGTATTTCAGTTTATTTTTACTCCCTTAAAGCAGGGTATTTAAAATAGGGTCATATATGTGTGGACATATATACATACATATATGCATAAATGTGTATATAATATGTATACACAGATGTGTATGTATGTGTGTGCATGTATACATATGTACATGCATGTTGTATATATTCCTTTATTTTAATTTGTAAGTCATTAAAAAAAGCAAATAGATGTGGAACCATCTATTAGGGGTACAATTAATTAAAATATACATCTTTCTACTGAAACCATTTTTAAAATTCTCACTTTGTCATTCAAGCCATTATCGTCATACAATTTTGATATCTTCTAAATCATGTCTATTTAAAATATATACATTTTTTCTTAAATACAATTATGGCTGTTAATTAATATACTGGTGAAATCCATTTGAAGATTAATGAATATTATTTTTTATTTTTTTTTTTTTTTGTCAATATAAAAGTTACTGCTGCATTTTCAATTTTATTTTAAGTTTTGAAGTAAACAGCTCGACTTGAAAGCTATTGTTATAAATCATGTCAGAGGCACCATACCGTTTAAATAAATTGGAAAAAAAAGTTTGCCGTATATTAAGAACACCATTTAGAGTTTTCTGTTACCCCATGAAATGGATTCCCTATTTCTTCTGCTCACTGTCACTATTCTAAGAATATTCAGTCAATTAAACAAACCTGTTATACATCAAATTAGACCATACACCTGCTTCAGATTATTCTTCAGCTAAACGCTACTGACTTTTCCGCTGGGATTGGTAACAAGTATTCAAGAGATGGTTTGACAAGTCATTGATTGGTTGGTTTGTTTTTTGGGAGGGAGGGTAGTTTACTGTGGTGCTAAAGACTTAGTTAATTACTGCTACTATTACTACTATTGCTGCTTTCTAGATAGATTAGATTTGATTAGATTAGTCCCAGCTGTTTAATGAACTGGCTCTCTGCCATTATTTTTATCATTTTTTTTTTAGCTCCCGGTCACTTGATCTGAGAAACACCATAGCTATACATCTTATTGCTGTTCCTTCCTCAATAGGACTGTGATATATGCATATATATAAATAACGTATGTGTGTATATATATATGTGTGTATACATGTGTATGTATAGACATGTATATAATCAAAAGTAGTTATTAGGTTCACAAATGAACATACATAATATTATATATATACATATATATTTTAAATATATATATATATATATATGTATGTATATATATATATATATATATATATATGCACATACATCCATGCTCACATATAGACATGTATTTGTGTGTGTGTGTATATATATAATGAAAGGCTGGCTAAAATAAGTCGCAGTTACTAAGTTTTCATATATAAACATACATGAATCTATACACACACATATATGCACATATATAAAGACATACATCTATATACATACCTATGTATGTATATATTTATTTTTTCATTTATTCCATCAGAAATTGAAGCAAAGTTTAAAAAAATATTTTTTGGTTTTATTTTTTTTTCCTAGTTGCAATAGTTGGCACTTTTTTGAATTTTATCCACTAACAATCTTCACTCTATTGAAATATAAAAAAATAACTGCTCTTAACACATAATATTCTTTCCCTAGTTCCCTCCTCCCATTGTGCATATATATCTTCTTTGATATTTTCTTTATATATAAACTAACCTGTGCACTTTCATATAATAGTTTTTTGGTAACATTTCTCTGCATAGAATCTCTACAGCTCTTTTTTTTTTTTTCATTTTTAATTAATTTCCATTTTTGTTTGCCTTGGTCACTATTATTATTATTATTATTATTATTGATATATAAGGCGGCAAACTGGCAGAATCATGAGCACATCAGAGAAAAATGCTTAGCATCATATCTTTCAGCTCTGCTTTCTGAATCCCCAATACCACCAAGGTTAACTTTGCCCTTCATCAATTTGGGGTCAGCAAAATAAGTACCAGTTGGCTGCTGGGGACCAATGTAATCGTCTGTCCTTTCCCCAACAATTTCAAGCCTAGTGCCTATTGTAGAAAGAATTATTATTATTATTATTATTATTATTATAAATATGGCAGAATTGTTAGTGCATTGGATAAAATGATTAGTAACATTTCTTCCAGTTCTAGATTGACTTCAAATGCCACTGGGGTCAACTCTGCTTTTCGTCCTTTCAAGGTCGATAAACCACACTAACATTCAAGTACTTGTGCCAAAATTTAAGAGTGATGAATTGGCAGGATTGTTGAGAGTTGGGCAAAATGCTTTGTGGCCTTTCTTTCGATTGCTTATGTCCTGAGTTCAAATCTTGTCGTGGTCACGTCACCTGTACCTTACCTTCATCCTCTCAGGTTGATTAAAAGTACTGGAGGATAGTGCAACTGACCAACTTCCTTCACTTCAAAATTAATGGCCTTGTGCCTAAATTAGAAATATTTTTTATTATAAAATTTAAATATTTCTTTTAATATATGAAAATACTTTTTTGCTTTTGAGATGAATTTTTAATCTTAGGTATTTTTCAATTTTATTAAATCTTTAAACTATACAGTTCTATATTTAAGAGATGAGGAATTATGTACATTATTTACAATTGATGGATATTTCTCCTCATCTTGTTTGTTGTTAACACAATATTTTGGCTGATATACCCTCCAGCCTTCATCAAGTATCTTGGGGAAATTTCGAACCTAGGTTCTCATTCCTAAGGTATTTTTTGATGATGTTGTTATTCAGGTCACTACCTGGAATTGAACTCAGAATCTTGGGGTTAGTAGCCCACGCTCTTAACCACTATGCCATATGGCATAGTGGTTAAAAGTGCGAGATACTAACCCCAAGATTCCAAGTTCAATTCCAGGTAATGACCTGAATAATAATGATAATATCGAAAAATACCTTAAGGATGAGAACCCAGGTTCAAAATTACCCCAAGACACTTGATGAAGGCTGGAGGGTATATCAGCCGAAACGTGATAACAACAAACAAGATGAAGACAAATATCCGTCAATTGTAAATAATGTTTTAAAACAATTTGAGGATGAGGGGTTATGTTGTTACATCAACCCAAGTGCTCAAGTACCAGTTGGAATAGTGGGTGTTTGATGTCACCAACTAACCCCATCCCCCAGAATTCCAGGTTTTGTGCCTATAGAAGATAATAATAATAATAATAATAATAATCAACTAATATTAAAGCTAATTTCTCTTTGCTTGCTTAAAACATTAAAAACATGACATTTTTTTCGTCATACAGATTTTCCTTAAACTGATCACATCATTTCGCTCATTCTTGCAATATATCTTTTGTTTTTATCACATTCTCTCTCTCTCTCTCTTTCTCTCCCAGTGCTCTATTTGGGTTTTTTTTTGTTTATTATTATTTTTTTACCTTTTAGTTTCATTATCCATTTAATTACCATGTGACATTGTAACTTCTTGAATGCATATTTTTCATCAATAAACTGCTTTATATTAAGTTTCATTATTTCATTTATTTATTTATATTCATATATTTCTGTACAGTGTATATGAGTATAAATACATTCTTTTCTTCTATCTTTTACTTGTTTCAGTCATTTGACTGCGGCCATACTGGGGCACTACTTTGAAGGGTTTTAGTCACACAAATCGCGGAGTGGTTGGCGTTAGGAAGGGCATCCAGCTGTAGAAACACTGCCAGATCAGACTGGAGCCTGGAGCAGACCCCGGTTGAACCGTCCAACCCATGCTAACGTGGAAAACAGACGTTAAACAATGATGATGATGATGATGAAATCAACTTTAGTATATATTTTGTTTCAGTTTCTTTTGCCTGACTGTTAAGTCACAGAAACATAAAGCAAATCAGCACCGGTTCTCAAGTGGTGGGTGGGAGGACAAACATCATCATCATCATTGTTTAACATCCGCTTTCCATGCTAGCATGGGTTTGACGGTTCAGCTGGGGTCTGAGAAGCCAGGAGGCTGCACCAGGCTCCAGTCTGATCTGGCAGTGTTTTTACAGCTGGATGCCCTTCCTAACGCCAACCACTCCATGAGTGTAGTGGGTGCTTTTTACGTGCCACCGGCACAGGTGCCAGGCGAGGCTGGCAATGGCCACGATTGGTTGGTGCTTTTTATGTGCCACCAGCACGGAGGCCAGTCGAGGCGGGGCTGGCAATGGCCACATTCGGATGGATCTTTTTATGTGCCACTGGCACTGGTATCACAACTGCAATTTCCATTGATTTTTGATCAATTTCGATTTCACTTGCCTCAACAGTTCTTCGCAAATACTCACACTTAATGGGCTTCTTTCAGTTTCCATTACCAGTTCCACAAGGCTTTGGTTGACCTGAAGCTATAGTAGTAAACACTTTGACTGAGTTGCCATGCAATAGGACTGAACAAGAAACCATATAGTTGGGAAGCAAACTTTTTGCCACACCATACCTGCACCTATATTCATAGGCACTGGTATGGCCATGTGGTGAGGATGTTTGCCTCCTAACCACATGGTTTCAGGTTCAGTTCCTCTGCATGGCACCTTGGGCAAATGTCTTTACTATATAGCACTAAACTGACCAAAAGCCTTGTCAATGTATTTAGTAGATAAAAACTCAAACTGCTTGATATATATATCATCATCATCATCATCATATATAGATATATACATATATGCAAGCATGGCTGTGTGGTAAGAAGTTTTCTTCCCCACAACATAGTTCCTGGTTTAGTCTGACTGCATGGCACCTTGGGAAAGTGTCTTCTATAACCTCAGGCCAACCAAAACCTTGAGTGAATTTGGTAGATGGAAGCTGAAAGAAGCCTGTCATATGTGTGTGTGTGATTGACCCCCCCAACATCATTTGACAACTGGTGTTAATGTGTTTGTGTCCTTGTAACTTAGTTGGCAAGAGACCATTACAAATACCTGGCTTAAAAGAAAGAAAAATAAGTAGTGTGGTTGATTCATTTCACTAAAACTTCTTCAAGGCAGGGCCACAGTTTAATGAATGTATCTCCAGCTGAACAGCAATCTTTTTTGTGCATGGCACAAAGGATTGTCCAGCAACTGACCTGGCTTTAAACACAAACCTGGGACTACTAACACCAACACACACATCACAAAAATATTTCTTCTGAATATAGGAGGGCTGTTGCATGACAACTGTAAAACAAAAATCTCATTTCTGAGTGACCTTGCGGCATGCAATCAAGCTTTATGCATGGCACTTGTAGAAACGCATCTTAGACCTGATATAGGGGATGCAGAAATACACATACCACACTATGTTGTCATACACTCAGACAGAAAGGAGACGAGCCATGGTGGAGTTGCTGTGTACACCCAAGAGGACCTCATGCCCCAGGTCCTATTGTCATATTCAAATTCGGTGTGTGACACTCAAACTGTACACATAAAACAACTTAATATTGTTATATGTACCACATAACGCTCACCGGATGCTCCAAGTCATACAGGTAAGTTTGAAGGCTGCCTAGCAAAGATAGTTCTCACCAAACTTGAACAACACATCAGTGTATTTCTTTTGGGTGACTTTAACTTCCCCAATGTGGGATGGCCTGGGGGCTAAATGCTCCCAGGAATGAAACCACCAGCAAGCATAGGTGGAGTCCCTGCCCCACCTTACCAATGCTTCTTTCATGGAGCAAACTGCTACAACCAACCAGGATAAATAATATACTGGATCTCTGCTTCACAAATAATATGGACATTATCCACAATGTTAAAGTTACACTGATGCTGGTTTCACACCACAACATAATAGAGTTGTCTATGTATGGGCCAAAAGCCCCTGCAGATGCACAGCCTCTCTCCAAATTGAATTTTCATAAAGCAAATTGGAATTTGATTGAGAAAGAGATCCTGAAACAGGATTGGCCTAAATGTCTCTCCACACCAGGCATTGACATGAAACACAAACGTTTCTTGTTCATAATGCAAGCCATATGCGACAAATCTGTCCTATTGTGCAAGGTCAACATACACAAAAATAGGATCCCTAGGGTAAGGAAGATTATTATGAGACGACGGACAAAGACTGCATCAGTCTCATGAACAGGAGAGAGAGCAGATATAGATGCTTGGGTTATAGAAAATATAAAGTCAAACCCTAAAGATTTCTTTAAGTTTGCCAAAGAAACAGCTTGTGTATGCCACAAGATAAGATCCCTCTTCCAAAAAAGATGGCTTCCTCACAGGAAACCCCATGGTATGATATCTGGGAAGGTTTTAGTGGTGACTATACTGTAGGCATGTCTAAGAGGGCTATTATGAACAGTAATGGCCCAAGGTGTCAACTTTATAGGCTAGAAGGATGCCAAGAAGCAGACCAATCTGGAAAAGAAGGATTTGGAAGCTTAAGGACCTTCATATGGTCAGAAATTTAGGAACATCCTAATAGAGAAATTCAGTGAGGGGCAGGGGGAGCTACAAACTTGTGATATAGAGGGTAACTGGAAATTTTTGTGTAGACAGCTTGCTGAGTGCCACAGACCAAATCTGTGGATGGTGCAAATTTCCTTCCAGACCTACAGTAATGGATTGCAAGACAGTGTGTGAAAGAAAATTGTGATGTTATAGGGGAGAAATGTGTCTGCATGGATGATGGTGCACTTGCTTATGAGGAGAGTGGCTTGGAGATGCCATTATGAAAGACTGCTGAACATGGAGGATGAATGGGAGGAGGAGAATCTGCCAAATGTTGACCTAATTGAGGGACCAGCTTTCTGAATCAACAGTACCCTGGCAGATAAAGCAATTAAGGATTTGAAGACAAGGAAAGCCCCCAGGCCATCAGGAATCACCGCTGAGATGCTTAAAATATCTGGCAGTGTGGATTATGGTCTAGTTACCTGTTTTGTAAATCAGGTGGTTCGTGAAGGAGTCATACCCAATGACTGGTGTAGCAGCATCATAGTCAACTGCTACAAAGTTAAAGATGATGCCTTAGAAATAATTAGAGGTATCAAATTGCTGGATCAGATGAAGAAAGTTACAGAGAGAGAGAGAGTCATAGCCCAACTAATTAGGGAGAGTCAGTCTAGATGAGATGCAGTTTGGTTTTGTGCCAGAGAAAAGCACCACTGATGCTATATCTCTGGTAAGGCAACTGCAGGAGAAATACCTAGCCAAAGATAAACTTGGATTTTGTTGACTTGAAGAAAGCTTTTGACAGAGTAACCCGATCCCTTATCTGGTGGCCCATGCAGAAACTCGGGATAGACAAGTGGCTGGTGAGAGCCAACAGGGACGCTACCAGTAAGGTGAGGGTGGGCAATGAGTACAGCAAAGAATTCAGGGTATAAGTAAGGGTTCACCAAGGATTGGTGTTCAGCTCCCTCTTGTTCATCATAGTCATCTATAAATATGCGGTACAGGATCTTTTCGGTTTGAACGGCAGTTTTTAGCATAATTTCTAGGTAACTAAAAAATTTTAAACTTTGTATACAGGTAGAATGTGTTTATAAAACATCTTTTTCTCTTGGCTTTATTGGGAAAATTCTATAGTTTGTAAGATATTTGTTGTTTCTTTTCTTCAATTTCTGTAATTTCAACCAATCACTGACGTCTATTGAGGTAAAAAACATTCTGTGCCGTATGAATATGTCCCTCGTTTAAGAAACAGATTGGGTTAATTTCATTTGTGAATAAAAAAAATATACCCTTCCCCCCACCCCTAACCCTAAAACAGATTGAAATGCCATAGATCGATACTAGGGTCATAATTATGGGTGACAATTTCGTATGACACCGCTAGAAAAAACTGCCGTTCAAACCGAAATGATCCGCGGTACAAAGCCTACATATATGTTTTGAATTGTATTGTGAAAGAAGCAAATATTATAGCAAAAAACAAAAGGCAGTCATTATTTGTACAGCAAGTTAACCTAGAAATGTTTTTGATTACTATACAACAGCAGTAATCTATCGTCAACCCAATTTTTCCTTCACAATGGTAGAAGTCGATTTGATATCCTAATTGTGAAGCAAAATTATCAACTAGTAAGTCATGCTCTGGTTTATTGATTTCTAACACAGGCACGAGGTCACAAACTAGTGAATTGTGGGGCATTGAGGATGACATTGCTCTTAGTACTCAACTGGTACTTTATTTTATCGCTCTCAGATAAATTTAACTATGACAGGCAGTAAACAATCTTGTCAACAGGGCGGAATGTAAATAATTATAAACGCTGGGCATGACACTGAAGGAGAATTAGCTGCATGAGTGAAATAAACCGGCTTCACGCCTGACTTAATTCAATAGTAAAGGATATATTCACCTTACAATAGCAACTTAAATATTGATTTTGTTATTTAGCAGCAAGTCAGCGTTGATAGGGGCTCTAACTGTGGCGATCCCTTCTTTACTTCTAGACACAGTCAACTACATTATCCAATAAATTCTTTTTTCTTTCTTTCTTTTTTTTTTGAAATGGAAAGGGTGTGGTTTCATGGAGGGTTGTTGACTGGCATTTTTAACAAGTCAATGACTGCAAAAGACATTCTAGCTTAACCCTTTAGTGTTTAAACTGGCTATATCCGGCCCAAATATTCTACTCATTTTATGCTCAAACTGGCCAGAACCAGTATCTCACACCTACCCTGCAATGTCATTCTAAAAATAAACAACTACATCTTTCAAATGTTGAAGCTACAAGATAATACCAGATTAATTTTTTAAAATGTAAATGAATAAAGATTACTTTTGACATATTAATTTGAACGCTAAAGGGTCAAATGCCTAAGATCTTTAGTGGAAGTCAAATATGTCAATAAATGAATTTCTCTAATACAATTAGCCACTTGACTGAAGGGTTTCCATGGAATAAAATAGCAACGTAAAATAAATCATTTTAAGGGGATCTTGAAATAGATATTATTGTGTTTCACTCAGAAAATATATTGAAGTTCATAACTACAAGTTACACAGCTCACTTCCAAGGGCCATGCTGTACAGTTCCTAACATCATCTTTCACATGTGTAGCGGTATCACCCCTTTTATGGCTCCCAGTTCATTCATCTTTCATCTCATGATTTCTGCGTGGTTGCACAAGATTTCCTTTGAGATTTCTATATGTATATTAGGATACCTATTTCTTTACTACCCACAAGGGGCTAAACACAGAGAGGACAAACAAGGACAGACAAACGGATTAAGTCGATTATATCGACCCCAGTACGTAACTGGTACTTATTTAATCGACCCCGAAAGGATGAAAGGCAAAGTCAACCTCGGTGGAATTTGAACTCAGAACGTAGTGGCAGACAAAATACCTATTTCTTTACTACCCACAAGGGGCTAAACACAAAGGGGACAAATAAGGACAGACAAACGGATTCAGTCGATTACATCGACCCCGGTATTCATCTGGTACTTATTTAATCGACCCCGAAAGGATGAAAGGCAAAGTCGACCTCGGTGGAATTTGAACTCAGAACGTAGCGGCAGACGAAATACTGCTAAGCATTTCGCCTGGCGTGCTAATGTTTCTGCCAGCTCGCCACCTTGTATATTAGGATACCACAATCAGCAAACCAATGCAACTATCACACTATTCCTCCTCGAAATATTTTGGCTTTTTACATCCTGCTACAATTCTTGGACCTTGTCTCAGTTGGGGATTTGATGAAATTTTCATATTCGATCTTCAATGGCTAGCATTGTTAATAATAAGCTGCTCCAATTCTATAACTCTGGTGTTGGTGTTTTGCCTAGTCTGGGGACTTGTTATGGTTTTACCATCATTGTTAGGCATCCTTGCAGACTCAGTGTGAACCTATTTCTTTACTACCCACAAGGGGCTAAACACAGAGGGGACGAACAAGGACAGAAAAACGGATTAAGTCGATTACATCGACCCCAGTGCGTAACCGGTACTTATTTAATTGACCCCGAAAGGATGAAAGACAAAGTCGACCTCGGCAGAATTTGAACTCAGAACGTAACGGCAGACGAAATACCTATTTTTTTTTTTACTACCCACAAGGGACTACACACAGAGAGGACAAACAAGGACAGAAAAACGGATTAAGTCGATTATATCGACCCCAGTGCATAACTGGTACTTAATTTATCGACCCTGAAAGGATGAAAGGCAAAGTCGACCTTGGCGGAATTTGAACTCAGAACATAACGGCTACGCATTTCGCCCGGCGTGCTAACGATTCTGCCAGCTCAGTGTGAACCATTGTGCCAGGTGTTGTGCTCAATTCTAGTTCTGGTTCCTGGGTATTTAGCAGGGCCAGTTGCTCAACTGCTACCATTTGCAGTGGGCAACCCTCCTCCTTAATCTATGCAGTATACTTTCCAACACGTTTCACATATTTTACCTTAGATGCAACCTTGTCGAACATGGTTTTGTGCATTACATCCTCACCTATTTCAAAGAATGGGTTTACAGCAACCCTCAATGGTCTTTTCATTAACTTTTTGGCCAGTGATAATTTACAATTTGGTCTCAAGCATTTGTCTTATGAAGAAAGGCTGAAGACGCTCGACCTTTATTCTCTAGAAAAACGCCGCCGCCGCAGTGATCTCATTCTTGCTCACAACATCATAAGTGGAAAGTGTAACCTCTCGAGAGAGCTGTTCTTCACTCCTGGTCCAGAGCGTCGGCTGTGGGGTCACTCCGAAAAGCTCTATCTGCGACGATTTCGTCTCAGTTGAAGGAGAGGGGCTTTCTCTGTCTGGGTTTGCGGATCCGTGGAATAAGCTGCCGGACGAGATAGTGAAGATGCCGACGACCGCTCGGTTCAAAGTCTCCCTTGACCACAAATGGCCTGAACTCTTTGCATGAACACCACCCTGTACATAACTCCATGTCCCCCTACATGGCCTTGCTTTTTGCTTTTTGAGCCAAAAAATTAACTTAACTTAACTTAACAACCACCCGAGGCACTCCAATGGTTGAAGAAAATTTTGTTCAAGTAGTTGCCGAAATTCCCTGTCTTTGGATCAAAATGCTGCAGTGCAGCTTTCACAGGTTGTACAACCCTTTCAGCAGTGCCATTGGATGCTGGACTGTAAGCAGGTGTCTCAATTCCTCTGCAACCCATTGATGACAACATATCCTTTAATGCAACAAATTCAGGCCTGTTGTTCAACGTCTGGCAGCTGACTTGGTAGACACCCATAAAATTATCAACCATCTTACTAACAATAACTCTGAGCACCTTTTCAAACTCCACCTGTCTAACATCCGTGGACATTTATTTTATTTTATCTAGTTTCAGCTCATGAGCTGTGGCCATGCTGGGGCACCGCCATTTGATGTTGCTACAGGATTTTACTTTTCGAATGCTTTTTAGCAATTGCCATTTGGTGCATGAGAGAGTTCGATGCAGCTGCCCTCATCTGCACCTCCTGCCATGAAGTTGGTTCGTCTGGGACACCTGACAGGAAGAGATCCAGTTTTATTTTAAAGACATCTGCATCCACCCCATGCAGGTCTCTCAGGTTCTTCGAGAGGATATTGAAGAGCTGTGGGCCTCTGAAGCCCAGGTTATCACAGTATCTTGTCCTACATCTTGATGGCAAATTTGGAGTCCTTGGCACTATGCAGTGGCACCCAGTTCTAGCATTTGTGTAACTCTCGATGCCAAAGTTTGGCATGTTTACAAAGTCAGAAAACAGCACAGCTCCCATGACTTTCGGAAACATTTTTTCACGCTAAGAGTTGCTGAAGCATGGAACAAACTGCCGGCATCAGTTGTTAGTTGTCGGAGCATTGCATCCTTCAAAACTTCCATGCTTCCTAATTTTTTTTTTCTTAATTGTTAAATTAATTTAAGGATAACAATTAAGAAAAAAAACTTAGGGTTAGGGTTAGTGACATGATGTTGTCTCAGTTTTAGACGCAGCAAATGATTTTAGCTCACTAGAGGCGATTCATTGGTTAAAATTCGAAAAATTAAACTACGTTAAACAAACGAATTACAATTTTATTAAGAAAGCCAAGAGAAAAAAATGTTTATTTTGACACATTCTACCAGTATACGAAGTTTAAAAGTGTTTAAGTTAACTAGAAATTGCGTTGACATGTGCCGTTCAAAAAAGGAAAAAAATCCCGTCTCCACAATTAAAACAGCTTGTCAAACACAATGTCAAGGACGTATAATGAAATAGTTTTAGTTTAGCGTGGGAGGAAGAGGGGGTATATAAGACAAGAATTGTTAATTAACAGATAATTAATCAATAGAGGTCAGGGGAGATAACTCTGAGTGAAAACCAAAAAACAACAACAAAATTTCCATTTTTTCCCCCCTTTTAGTTTCGTCCTCTCAGTTTCCTTCTCTCTTCCTGGTGTGATTTACGAGCATATTTTAAAAACTGTTGCTCCTCTCAACGACGACGACACTCGCTGACCTCTACGGTGGACTGGGAAAAAATGCTCCGGCGTTCATCTCCATCCAGGACGACGAAGACGAAGACGACTCTGCATTAATTGAGTTCCTCCTTTATTCAAATATTTAATCATAACAACCAAACTATACACCACAGGAGAGAATATATATTTACTACATTCTACATTGACAGTTTTCATGGTAATGTATATACACTTTCCGCTCTTCACATCGTGTTTATATTCGTGTATATATGTATGTATATAAAATGTGTCTATATATAATAGATGCAGGTTAATGTATATATATAATGAATTCCTATTACTAAAGGCCTAAAGGCGTTGTGTCCCTGTCGTAGGACACGCACAGACACTACATTCACACACACACTTACGGCGAGTTGGCACCGTCGCTAGAGAACCAGATAGGATATATATATATATATAGTGTAATAAATAAAATATATGCATACATACAAACATATATGTACGTACCGACATCTACATGTATATATATATATACACACAAACTTTCGATGATGTATATATAGGCTTATATAAATCTCTCTGTATGTGTGTGCGTGCGTGTATATATATATATATATATATATATATATAATATATATATATATATATATATATATACTGTTGTGTCTGGGGAGAGTCATTTTCTCATATAAAGAATCTTGCAAACCAAATCCAAAAACGAAATATATATACATATATATGTATATATATATATATATATTCAACAATATAAGGAATGGCCCTGATAGGCCTTTCTCACTAGACCGCTGGTAGCGGAGAATTTTTTCTAGAATTTTTTTGCTACCCTTATATATATATATATATATATATATATATATATAGATATATATATTGATATATATATATATAGAGAGAGAGAGGTTTTGCGCATTCGGGCATTTGAGACTTTCGAGTCGCCTATACGGCTAAGCGCTTTATAGATGTGAAACCAACGGTCACTCTCAGACCGGCCATAACAACCAACTTCTAAGAATTATGCATACACTCACCCACATGTGTGTACCCTCATGGCCGCAGTCAAATGACAAACACATTATATAACACCAGACACACGACGCTCACACTCCTTGATCTATCTATCAATCTATCTATCTATCAGGTCCGTAAACCATTTTCCCTGATGTTTATTTGGTACATAATAATGCACAAGTGCACACACAACTTGCACAGCGGAAGTTTCTTCAGCTGTAGTTTGGTGCACTCACGAGTAATAACAGTCATCATGGTTACCATCATCCTCATTCATTCTGCAGAATTCATTGCTTTTCGATGTATTTCTATGTACAACTCGTACAAGAAGTTGTATCTCACACTGTAACGATAAAACAAAAGCTATATCAATATTTTACTTTAAGTCATTTACCTGATATATATATAAATAGTTACATACATAAATAGAGAGATAGGTATTATTATTATTATTTATGGTTTCCTTTCGTTATAACTTTATTCCAGCTGCCTTAGTACCTATTTCTTTATTACCCACAAGGGGCTAAACATAGAGGGTACAAACAAGGACAGACATAGGTATGAAGTCGATTACATCGACTCCAGTGCGAAACTTAGTACCGGGCATTCTCCGGAGATCAATAGTAGCAGAGACACTTTTGTTTTGCTATGCATGCCAAAAATTGTCATCACATTTATTTCATTTTAGACGGAGAGTGTTTTCCGTACTATATGAGTTGTACCCATCAAGGTTATCATTTGTAATTCACAGAGATTAGAGTTACCAGGGAGCTGCTTAGTATAATTTTCAGCTCCCTTATTTATTATTCCCAACGCACCAATTACTACTGGTGTTATCGTAGTACTAAGCTTCCACATTTCTGTGATTTCGATTTGCAGATCTTTATAGTGACAAAGCTTTTCGTATTTCTTCCTTGAGACATTTTGATCTTGTGGGACAGACATATCTATTAACAGACAAGTTTCTCTGTTGTAGTCCTTGACCACAATGTCTGGCCGATTGGAGTCAATTTTCTGTCTGTTTGAATTGGAAAGTTCCAAAGGATGGTGACGCCCTCGCTATTTACTACATCCTCTGGATGGTGCCTGTACCACTTATCATGGGATTTAATTTTGTAGTATTTACAAGCATTCCAGTGTATGTACTGCCCTAGTCTGTCATGTCTTATGAGACACTCCTTTTCAGCGAGGACTGGGCAGCCAGAAACAGCATGATCAATTGTCTCTGAATTTTCCCACAAATTCTGCACGAGGAGTCAGATGCATCTTTAAGGACGTTTGCATGGTAGTTTATGGTAGGTAAGCTCTGATCTTGCACTGCAATAACAAAACTTTCTGTTTCCCCTGTCTTTTATAACCATTGGTGTGTTAGATTTTGATCAATATCTGGTTTGGACAGGTGACTAGGGTATTTTCCGTGCGGTAGTTTGCCTTTCTAGTTGTCTTCGATATTATTCATGCAAGCCTTCTTTGCTTTTTGTTTGATGTTTTTTGCATCAATGCTAGGTTTGAGCACGTGCCATCTAAGAGACACTGGGGTACAAATATTCGAAGCCCAGTATACCCATCATGACTACTCATCTGATAAAGGTACACTAGGCACATGCATCACAACCATATGTGCACGACATGGTGATCTCCTATCAAGATAAACAGCACATGACCTTGCAGGTGGGGCCCAGTTAGAATTTTCTTCTGGTCGAGTAGCCCATACTGCTCAAAAGGTCCCTGAATAAGGTTTGTTTAAAGATGATGAACGAAACACCCATGTTTCCACAGGGGAATTATTCAAACCCCAAAGAATTCCTTTCAACACATGGCTATGATGCTCCCCCACTACTTCTGCTCATGGTCAGAGATGCACATATCGTCAGCCACTAAGGGACATGGTCAACTGGTTACGGTCAAGCAACTGACAAGCAAATCTGTGGTATTGAGCAGAATATTTGCTGTAGCCCATCTTTTATCGACTATCCCTTTCCCCAAATTTACAGGCCTTGTGCCTCTAGTAGAAAGGATTATTATTATTATTGAGTGAGAATGCAGCACATGCCATCAAAGTGACACTTGGGTACAAATATACGAAGCCCAATGTACCCATCATTTATGTACGTACGTGTATACGAAAGATAATGGATGTACATGTGTGTGTGTGTGTGTGCAGTTGTATTCTCACACACACACATATAATTGTAAAAAAGGTAACCGATTTTTAGTATACTGAGAAACAAAAAAACAAAAATGGTGACGTGAATGAGAAATGTACTCAGCTGCTGACTGGTACAGAGGGTACATACACATACATGCATATACTTACACACACACACACACACACATATATATATATATACACCACTGCACACACATATACAAAAATACATGTGCATATGCATACATATACGTACATGCAAAAAAAGATGTGTGTATATGAGAGAATGGGTGTATGCCTGTGTGTAAGTGAATACAAATACATAAACTTAAACACCCACTACCTTTCATATGCATGTTTATACATTCATACATTGTGTGAGCGTGTGTTTCACTATTCAACTGATAGACATGAAAGTCAATGGGTATGTGCACGCGTGTGTGAATGTGTCTTTCACTTTGCACCTTTCTAACTGACTTCAAAGCAAATGTCGGCTTCAGAACTAAATAAATAAAAAATCCTTTATGGAAATTGTGGATCAATCAGATGGAAAAATTCCCCATCAGACATATATGCACTCACACATGTAGGTGTGTATGTGGGTATCTTTGCCTTGATATCCATACAGACATAGACGCACTCACACATGTAGGTGTGTATGTGGGTATCTTTGCCTTGATATCCATACAGACATAGACGCACTCACACATGTAGGTGTGTATGTGGGTATCTTTGCCTTGATATCCATACAGACATAGACGCACTCACACATGTAGGTGTGTATGTGGGTATCTTTGCCTTGATATCCATACATACATAGATGCACTCACACATGTAGGCGTGTATGTGGGTATCTTTGCCTTGATATCCATACAGACATAGATGCACACACACATGTAGGTGTGTATGTGGGTATCTTTGCCTTGATATCCATACAGACATAGATGCACTCCCACATGTAGGTGTGTATGTGGGTATCTTTGCCTTGATATCCATACATACATAGATGCACTCACACATGTAGGCGTGTATGTGGGTATCTTTGCCTTGATATCCATACAGACATAGATGCACACACACATGTAGGTGTGTATGTGGGTATCTTTGCCTTGATATCCATACAGACATAGATGCACTCCCACATGTAGGTGTGTATGTGGGTATCTTTGCCTTGATATCCATACAGACATAGATGCACTCACACATGTAGGCGTGTATGTGGGTATCTTTGCCTTGATATCCATACAGACATATATGCACTCACACATGTAGGTGTGTATGTGGGTATCTTTGCCTTGATATCCATACAGACATAGATGCACACACACATGTAGGTGTGTATGTGGGTATCTTTGCCTTGATATCCATACAGACATAGATGCACTCCCACATGTAGGTGTGTATGTGGGTATCTTTGCCTTGATATCCATACAGACATAGATGCACTAAAACATGTAGGTGTGTATGTGGGTATCTTTGCCTTGATATCCATACAGACATATATGCACTCACACATGTAGGTGTGTATGTGGGTATCTTTGCCTTGATATCCATACAGACATAGATGCACACACACATGTAGGTGTGTATGTGGGTATCTTTGCCTTGATATCCATACAGACATAGATGCACTCCCACATGTAGGTGTGTATGTGGGTATCTTTGCCTTGATATCCATACAGACATAGATGCACTAAAACATGTAGGTGTGTATGTGGGTATCTTTGCCTTGATATCCATACAGACATAGATGCACTCACAATGTAGGTGTGTATGTGGGTTATTCTTTGCTTGATATCCTAAACATACAAGATGCACTCACACATGTAGGTGTGTATGTGGGTATCTTTGCCTTGATATCCATACAGACATAGATGCACTCCCACATGTAGGTGTGTATGTGGGTATCTTTGCCTTGATATCCATACAGACATAGATGCACTCACACATGTAGGTGTGTATGTGGGTATCTTTGCCTTGACATCACATGATAGTTGTGAATGAGTGTCACAGTCATACAAGAAGTGTTATTCATTTTGAATATTTTACAAAAATATGCCTGACTATAGACAATATTACTTTGTTTGGAAATAGGTGAGGGTTAGCTACAGGAAGGGCATCAGGCCCTAGAAAATCTGCCTCAATAAACTCTGTCTGATCCATACAGACATGGAAAAGTGAATGTTAAAATGTGGTTTAGTTCCAGGTTTGTTCTTTATGATCAAATGCTCTTTAGCTATGATCATTCAATCTGTTTTATTAGGATTTAATTTCTCTTGGACTGCATCATCCATTATCTTCTCCCTACCCCCTTTTTTTTTTATCACATTAGGGTGTGATTTGAGGGAGATATAACTGTTATTTCTAGCATGTCCAGTGAACACATTGAAGCTCCTTCGTTGTTTCATTCATGTGTGACACTGATGCTCTAGAAATAACAGCCAGTTAAATCTTATTGATGTGCAGAGTTTCTGCAAGAATGTCACTACTCTACTTTACCATTACTCCTCTATGGAAACCTAATGTTAATGTTTCACCGACTGCTTTGCCTAACTAGCAGAGGGCCGTTAGGGCCAGACAACATTCTATATGCTAAGTATTCTGTTTTGTGGAGACACATGGCCTAGTGGTTAGAGCAGCGGACTCGCAGTTGAGGGATCGCGGGTTCAAATCGCAGACCGAGCGATGTGTGTGTTTATGAGCGAAAACACCTAAGCTCCACGCGGCTCTGACAGAAGGTAATGGTGAACTTCTGCTGACTCTTTTGCCACAACTTTCTCTCACTCTTTCCTCCTGCATCTTGCAGCTCACCTGCGACGGACCGGAGTCCCGTCCAGGTGGGGAACCTATACGCCAAGAAACCGGGAAACCGGCCCTTATGAGCCAGGCATGGCTCGAGAAGGAACAAACAACAACCGACTGCATTGCCTAACTAGCAGAGGGCTGTTAGGGCCAGACAACATTCTATATGCTAAGTATTCTGTTTTGAGCTTCGGTTGATCCTGACAAAGAGAGCAGCAAAAGAAAAACATATTTGACAATAGTCAACTGCACCTGATCATTGTTGAAGATCTTTAATGTAGGTTTACACTGGATTGGCCACAGTGCAGAGGACAGATGAACTGCTTGGCTAGTGGAAAGCATCCCTTCCACAGGGAAGAAATATCGGACAGTTTAATCTGGCGAGACAGAAATAATATGGCATGACATTTAGGTAGTAATTATATAATGTAGATAATGTATGTGGTTGCCTGAAGGTGGCAAGCTGGCAGAATCATTAAGCATGCTGGGCAAAAATGCTTAGTAGCATTTCGTCTGGCTTTACATTCTGAGTTCAAATTCTGCTGAGGTCAACTTTGCCTTTCATCCTTTTGGGATGGATAAATTAAGTACCAGCTGAGCACTGGGATCAATGTAATCAATGATTAGGCCCTTTCCCAAAATTTGAAGCCAGTATATGTGGTTGCCTCCTCTGACAGACCTTTTAAGGATATAGCTTTCTCTTAGTTCATTTCTTGGTGGGACTGTTAACCCTGTTGGTAACCTCATCTGAATTCCTATCCACTTGAAGGTTCAAACTAAACCAGACTCCTAATGACTTAAGTAGCTCATCAGTCCAGTGCGCCTGAAGCCTGTTGGCAGCATGGATACTTCTCCAGGCACCAAATTGCAAGATAACATTTTTGCTGCTGTTACTGCCTTGTTTTCTTTTAGTATGGTGCCAACTGTTTTTAACTTTTGGATAATTCCGTACAAAATCAATGCAGTAATTCCGTACAAAATCAATGCAGTTTTTTAAAAAATTGAAGGTGACCGAAACCAATTTCTTTCTAACTTTGCATGCTAAATGGCTTTCATATAAAACCTATAAACATGAAATATTTTTTTTTTTACCTAACTCTAATATTTGCTGAGTTATGACCATTTGAAATTTAAAAAAAAAGTGACATTTTTTCAGTTTCTCAATAGCTTTGAGAAGTCATATCTCAGCCACTATTTGAGCTAGAAAGCTCAATTTTTTTTTTTTTTTTCATTTTAAAGCATTTAAATAGATCTACAGCTTTTGTTTAGAGTATTTTTTTCCTTACAATAACAATAAAAAGGTTGACCTAATTTTTGACATTTCATTGGTCAAAAGATATAAATTATTTTGAAATTTTCTCCAACTATTGCCCTACTTAGTCACAACTCACATAAAAAAATTCATATATGGATCTCAATAGGAAGTATTTTTAATAAATATAATTATAGTGAAAAGTAATGACAAATTATCAACTTGTGGCGACATTCACCCTGGGCAGGTTGAGTTGGCTTCTTCTATTCATGGAAGAAGTTTCGTGGGAAAATGTGAATTTCATAAGCGGTCCCCAACAATCCCTCATGTGGAGACATCATGTTTGCTGCAGATTGTCCGCAGATGCAGGGACAGAATGACCGAGGAGCTGCCGGTTGCCGAAGCAGACACTCCAAGGATTTTCACCAGAGCCCCGTCTGCCGGTTTGTGGCCCTAATACCACTCGGTGTCAGATCAATCCGCCTTGGGTGGCCCTACCAGGAACCGAAGTTCCCGACGGTATAGCTCTGACACTACCCGTTGCCAGCGTCCCCACCACAATCGCTTACTAAGTAAGACAATTTGAGCTTGAAGGAGAAAACAAAGTGCTGATAACCAAAATAAGCATTTTTATTATTTCAATAAATGTCTACTTTAATTGTAACTACTTTTCATCTACGGTCAATGGTGGCAATGCCACTGCCAACACTTAGAATCATCAAACAAACTGTTGACATCCCCATCGCCTAAGGGGCCACTCCTGATAAGCTTAGCAGATGAAGCCACATCCCAACCTCCTACTCTAAAGCCTTGCTTTAAATGGCTAGGTACTTGTTAGATAAAATTCTGAAATCTTAGAAATTTAATGAGACAATTTTCTTGAAATTAATAATAAAACGGTTCTTGCCCCTTGAATCTGGGAAATAAATGGAATACCTGGTGTATGTCTTGCTGTGGCTACCCCCACCTAAAAAAAATGGGGAATATGCCACTCAATTGTAAGCAGGTAGTGCTGGATTATGTGGTTTCCTAGATGATGTGGAATTGGTCCTGACTTGATATTTGGTGTATATCATGTAGTGGTCTGTTTTCAACAGTATTTTACTGATGCCGATGTTGGGGGAGAGAGGCTTACAGCTTAATCAGAGGTGGAGGGACAGTGCCCTTCACCTGATTTAGCACCTCCAAGACTGGTGAGAACAAGATAGGAAGTTGTTTTTCAAACCAGAGAGCTGGGCCAAATATCTGCAAACATAGTCACCCCTTGCCCAAGCGGTGGTGTTAAACTGGGGAATGGATAAAGACCCCATCTCTTGAAACAGGAATTGTTCATCAACAGACTTCCAAGCAGTTTCATCTGTAAAGGCCTTCATTGGTGATAGCTGACCCTGCCTTTTTACATGTGTGAGCTAGATTTTTTTTGAGAAACACTGGCAGTTTTTAATCCAAGGGAAAGGCCTCTGATTTAAGGGTGATACAGTTTGACACTAGTGTTATTGCAGGTGTTGCTGTCAGAAAAGAAAGAACCTGATCAGTAACTGCAAGACCTTCTGGTTTGACTTTCTTGCACTTCTGCCAACCCACCACCCTGAACTGGTACATTTTTATTGACCCTGAGAAAGGATGAAAGGCAAAGTTGATCATGGCAGGATTTGAACTCAGAATGCTGAAAGCCAGAACAAACAGCACAAAGCATTTTATTCAGCCAAGTCACCCTTAGGAAATTTGATACTAAAAGATTTGGTGGACCCAAGCAGATTATGTTTGTCCAAGATGCTATGCAGTGAGATAGTTCTTAAAACTATGTTGTTGTGAAACAGATTTCTTAAACACTCAGCCATGCCACTCCAAGAGGAAAGAAGCTATGAGACATGAAATTAGCCTGCCATTTTTGAAAAACCAATCCAATTCTGTACAACCAAGACACTATAACAGCAGTACAGTGTTACACTGTTACCGACACAGAAGTGATGTCATACCAGTAGCAGTGTCAGACAATTACTATTGATTGATGAAGCATCATCACAGCAGTACACAGTCATGATATTACTAATAAAGTGTAAGGCAGCAAGCTGGTAAAATCATGTCAAGCGAAATACATAATATTTTGTTCATTTTTACATTCTGAGTTCAAATCCTGCTAAGATATCAACTTTGCTTTTTATCCTTCCAAGGTGGATAAAATAAGTTCAAGTTGAGCCTGGGGTTGATGTAATCAACTTACCCCTCCCGCAAAATTGCTGGCCTTGTGTCATCAATATCACTAATAAAGCATTGTCACAGCAATAATGTCACTACCAATACTATTAAAGCACTGTCACAGAAGTATATTGTTACTACTGAGACATTGTCACAGTGGTATGTTGTTAAAAAAGGCGGTGAGCTGGCAGTCGTTAGCACGCTGGACGAAATGCTTTGCAGTATTTCGCCTGCTGATACATTCTGAGTTCAAATTCCACCGAGATCAACTTTGCCTTTCATCCTTTCGGGGTCGATAAATTAAGTACCAGTTACGCACTGGGGTCGATATAATCGACTTAATCCATTTATCTGTCCTTGTTTGTCCTCTCTATGTTTAGACCCTTGTGGGCAATAAAGAAATAAGAAACGTTAGCACACCGGGCGAAATGCTTAGCGGTATTTTGTCTGTCTTTATGTTCTGAGTTCAAATTCCGTCGAGGTCGACTTTGCCTTTCATCCTTTCGGGGTCGATAAATTAAGTACCAGTTACGCACTGGGGTCGATATAATCGACTTAATCTGTTTGTCTGTCCTTGTTTGTCCTCTCTGTGTTTAGCCCCTTGTGGGTAGTAAAGAAATAGGTATACTGTTATAAATGCATAGTATCACACAACACATCTATTACTGCTAAAGCTCTCAAGACAGTGCAGTGACACACCTTTTACTTATTAATTTTGGTAATTCCATTCTCATACCAGAAAGTGTTGAGATTCCAAACGCTAAACTGCCCATCCACATTTTGTGGAGTCAACATAGAATGACTCAAAATGTCTTAATCAATGCTACACTGGATTAGATCTAACCTATTTCTTTATTACCCATAGAGGGGACAAACAAGGACAGACGAACGGATTAAGTCGATTCCACCGACCCCAGTGCGTAAGTGGTACTTAACTTATCGACCCCAAAAGGATGAAAGGCAAAGTCAACCTCGGCGGAATTTGAACTCAGAACGCAGCGGCGGACGAAATTCCACAAAGCATTTCGCCCGGCGTGCTAGCGTTTGTGCCAGCTCGCCGCTTTAGATCTAACCTGTCACCCCTAAATTACAATGGGGACATGATGTAGACTTTCTCCTGTTCTGCGATGTGGTACAATCCAAATCTTGATTCACCAACTTGTTTACTCTTTTTTGTTGGATTTCTGTTTGTTGTTTGGCTGATTTAAGAATCAACACAAAGGATGCTCAAGATTCTTTGCGTGTAAATAAGTGGAAAGATCTGCTAGATATATGAAAAACAAAAAAAAAAAAGTAAATGATAGTAAACAAGTTAGTTGGTTATTCAATTCTTCACCTCCACCTGTTTACACTCTCACTGTTCTTATCTGCACTTTTGTCAGGTAAATGAGGTACTTGGTATATTTAGAGCAATAACCCCAGGACACAGTTCTATGCTGATGATTTTGGCTATAAGTCTAAGCTCTATATCAAATACTTCCCCTGTGACCACCACATCACTGCAGCCACCACTAAAACTACTATAACCACCATACTACAGCAACTAAACCATTACATTTCTCCTTAAGTTATGTATGGTACACCTTCTAAGTATTTTATGTCCTTGTAATAGAAACTATAGAGAGCTGGCTGTGTAATATGACACCATGAGATTTCCTGTATACATGTAGTAATAATAAAACACGGGGAAACTGAATATACTAGGTGTTGGCTGGTGGGCAGGCTCAGAACAATTGAAGTATGCCTGGTAGAATCTGTAATTTTAGAAGGCACTGTGAGAGTGTAATGGACAAAGAAGTCACTGTACACATTTAATATTGCCTAACTAATTATAATAACATTAACAGCAGTGAAGAAGATATATGTCGTAGAACAAGAAATTGTATCAAAGCTGAATGATATTAAAAAGCTGATGCAACCTAAAGTTCTTAGATTGTTGAAATTCCAACTACCTGGTGTTCCACATTATAACCTGACTATGTTTGAGCAGTGCGTATGAGGCCAGAGAACTTTGCTAGATTTATATTTAGTATTTCTTTGCATAGCTTATGAATAGGATATTAATTATTTTGAGAGCCATGAATGTAGGTCAAACATTAGCAGTAAAAATCTGTCAATAAATGACAGGGTAACAAAACAGGTAGAGGATTTTCGTATTCTTTATTTGGTTGTCTGGACTAATGGTCTTTGTTAGAAGGACAGTCTGACTCTGAAGATTTTCTTTCTGCTGCTCTTCAAGAGATCAACAGATGTAGTGGTCTTAGTGGAAGTAAGAAGGAGTCTTATGTACTGTTGGGTTTCAGTCCTGTGAAATTCCATTTGAACATATACAGAGATGTGCTGGATAGCTAGATAGGTATGTAAGCAGATGTAGATAAGTGGGTAGATAGTAGAGAGAGAGATAGACAGACAGACAGACAGATAGACAGGCAGGTATGTAGGTAGATACCTATTTAATTTGCCAGATAGGTAGGTAGGTAGATATAGATAGACGCCTTACAGTATATATTGTGTTACAGTAGGAAGTTGCCTGAATGGATAGGATTGTAAGGTCAAGAGTTACTAGTTCAAATTCATTGCTGGCATTTTATTTTGAACCACATGCGTTTTGGGTTTTGTGCCATTGTGCAGTACCTTAGGCAAGTGAAACTATGTGAAGGCCTGTCATTTGTGTGTGTGTGTGTGTCTTTGTATTTGTCCCACCATTTGAGTTTGTTTAAGTCCTTGTAACTTGGTAATTTAGCAAAAAGGAACAATAGAATAAGTACCAGATTTGAAGAAAATTAAGTCCTGGGGTTGATTTGTGTGACTAAACACTTCAATGTAGTGCCCCAACATGGCTGCAGTTCAAAGGATATACAAACATATACATTGGGTGATTCAAAAGCCCCTTTAGCATATATATATATATATATACACACACACACACACACACACACACACACACATACACACACACACACACATATATATATAGGGAAAGTTTACGAAAAAAAACAAAAGACGAAGACTGGTGGTGTACAAAACAAACAGATGTATTAGTATAACGCTCAGGAATAGAAAAAGTCTTTTACGTTTTGAGCCTATGCTCTTCTACAGAAAGGGACACAGAAAAAGCAAGGAGAGAAAAAAATGTGTGTAGTGGCTAATGATCTATCATGGCGACTATATATATATATATATATATATATATGTATGTATGTATGTATGTATACCATCATCATCAGTGTTTTACATCTGCTTTCTAGGCTAGTATGGGTTAGATGGCTTGGCAAGGGTCTGATGAGTAGGTGCTCCACTCTATTTTGCAATGGTTTCCATGGCTGGATGCCCTTCCTGTGCCAGCCACTTTGTTGAGTGGACTGGCTGCTTTTTTTCATGGTACAAACACTAGTGAGATGGTCTTGCATCTTGTGGGACTAAAGAGCTGAAGAGCTCATATGACTGACAACAATAGACAGAATGGGATGATTCTTGGTGATGAGACAAAAGAGGTTAAATTATGATGAGAGATACAGAGTTATAGTTGAGAGAGAGTGGTGTATACATACACGCACTCACACGCACACACACACGCATGCACACACACACATGCGCACGCACACACGCACGCGCGCACACACACATGCACACACACACACACACATACACACACACATGCACACACACACATGCACACACACGCATGCACACACACACGCATGCACACATGCACACACACACACACACACACATACATTCACCAGGCATGGCTGTGTGTTAAGATGTTTGCATCCCAATTTTGCCATTTTATCGGTAGCTTATTTATGCTGGTAGTGAATGAATTGGATGAAATGATGAGTGGAACTTGCAATTAAACAACCGTGATTGGTCAATAGAGACAGGCCAATTCTCTTGCAAGACAATGCTCAACCACATGTTGCACAAAGAACACTGCTCAAGTTACAGGAATTGAACTTGGAAGTACTCTGTCATCCACCATATTCACCAGACCTTGGACCAACTGACTATCATGTTTTTCATGCATTAGACAACTTTTTGCAAGGAAAAAACTTCAAATCTGAAGAAGATGCAAAAGCAGCCTTTCATGATTTCACCACCTCTTGCTCTCCAGAATTCTTTGCTGCCAGCATCAATAAGCTACTGATAAAATGGCAAAACTGTGTTGATAATTTAGGTGCATACTTTGATTAACAGTGTTGCTTTTTTGTTGAGATGAAGTAAAATAAACTTTCATTTCCAAATCGGACATTTCATTCTTGATGACCTGATATGTGTGTGTGTGTGTGTGTGTATGTATGGAGTAAATATCCTGTGAAGGAGTGGTAATGAAGTTACCATGGTAACAACACTGAGTTTAAGGAAATGGAGCAAACACATACATTCTTTTCAAGCTTCACATGAATGAATCCCTCTTCTGTTGCTTGAAATAATTATGTTGGGAGTTGTGCAGAAGTGGGTAAGAATAGTATTACCCAAATAAACATTTGAATATGGTTATCTAGAATAAGCTTTCACAGAATTAACATGTTTGTACAGAAGCACTCTGTACTACTCCAAACATAGTTACAATATTAAACTAAAACAGTAACCAATAGCAACAATCAATACTGTCAACGACTTATCAACTACCGACAGTTCACACAGTTTCTTCACTTTATTGAAATGTGTGAGTCCACTTTCAGTCATGTGGGGGTGGTCAGGATACTTCCACAATAATCATGTGTTCCACTTGTTCAGTCATTTGAATTACCCATTTATCTATTTATAGCTGAGTATTCCACAGCTATATGTACCTTTAGTTTTGTAACTCTCAAACAGAGTTAGTAATTCCATTCCTTGCTATCTTGTTATACACAAAATATTTGAGATCCTCTACAGAAATATTGGTTTCAAATTTTGGCATAAGGCCAGCAGTTTCAGGGGAAAGTGGTAAATTGATTACATTGACCCCCCAGTATTCAACTGGTACATATTTTATTGACCCTGTAAAGATGAAAAGCAAAGTCATCCTTGATGGAATTTGAACTCAGAACATAAAGACAGATGAAAAGCTGTTAAGCCCTGCGTTCTAACAATTCTATCAGTTCACTGTCTTATTCTAAAGAAATAATGCTAAACTACTGGCTTTGCAAGTTTTTTTTTTCTCGGGTTTCCAAGCACTTTCAGTGAAGCAAACGAGATATTGTAGCATCTGTCCCCTCAAGCACTATTTAAAAACTATAACTGTACAGCCAGCCCATGCTTCCGCAAAATATAACAGTACTAGCAGTATCGCCCGGCGTTGCTCAGGTTTGTAAAGCATTTTTAGAGAGTTATAGCCAAAAAATAGCAAAAAAATGGAAAAAAATTATGGTAAATTTTTTTTGAGATTTAAAAAAGGTGGAGTTGCGTCCCCTAGACAGTTTGTGGTTCGTGTTTCTGATTCTCGACCCCATGTCGAATTTATCGATTTTTTTCAGAACTGGGGGAACTTTTCAAAATTTTCGCTGCGTTAGTTTTGAATTATGACATTGGGCTATGTGTGTGTCAAGTTTCATCAGAATCGGTTAAAAGCCGTGGTCAGGGTGAGGGTACAAGCAAACAGACACACAGAAACACGCACAGACAAACTGCCGTTTATATAGAGAGAGATATATAAACAGTCTCATGTACAGATGACATCATCCTTGCAGCCTTCCCACCGTTCCCTAGATACAAAAGTACAACTACTCTAACTGCGACACACCAAACACCTAGAAACCTGATTCCAAAAACAAACAACTTCTGAAGTAGCACCTTTACCGAATCTTCCTTCTCCCTAGCAACACTGGAGAACATGAAATACCATGAACATTTCAACAGTGTAAACATCACACACACACACACACACAGTCTCCCTCTCTCTCTTTCTTTTTCTCATCCCACTCACATGCTCATACTTGCACATCACTCATACACAGAGGTACAGAGGTATATATGAGGATGAAAAACTAGGAGTTACAACAACACCCCTGTAACATTCACAGCACAATAAAGACAGCAAAAGAACATACAGATTTATGCTTTGTAGATTTGGTAGACAGAAACTACAAAGCCTATTTTATTTACACACAAACACACACGTATTTATGCAACTGTGGACAATACACACCTGGAAAAACATTTTACAACCACAGTTTTAAAACAATTTCACCCGCTTCTGTAAGTTATCTTTAAGTACCTGACATTTTTTTATGAGAATGGGAAGAAGACGAACCCTATTCATGGTAAAACTTATTGAAGCTATTGCTAGAGATTGTGTTAAAAAAATGTGAAAACTGATATTGGAATATCGATGTCTACCTGTATACTGCTGCTTTTACCCTGAAGAAACACCTGGGAGATATTTACTAAGCACGTGGTACAGAAATAACCCATCGCAAGCATCCCAGGTGGATACAGAATCTGGAAGAAAATGACAAATTTACGCAGTAGAATAGGGTAGTTAAATGGGATTATAAGGTGTAAAGATAGCCATTAAGTTCGTAACACCAACAACACTTCTAGAGGAAACTAATGGAAATGGACAGATTCTATTCTAGCCTGGTGCAGCCTTCTGGCTTCCCAGATACCCAGTCAAACCGTCCAACCCATGCTAGCATGGAGAACGGACGTTAAACGATGATGATGATGATGATAGTCTTTCTGTCTAAGCTGTTTAGTTTGTCTACTGTCCATGCGAGTTCCCCTGCTCCGTATCTAAGGAGTGGAGCCACCCAGGTGTTGATAGCTTTGATCTTATTCTGTCCGATTAATTTCGACTTTAGGATCAGTCTCAGTCTGCTCAAGTACTCCACCTTAACGATTTCTGTCATTTCTTCTCCATGCGAGAAGTTAACTCGCATGAGTACAGGTTAAAATTTCATCAGAATGTGCATTCAAAAGTAATTTACAGAAAATAAAAATCGGATATATATACATACATATGCACACACATATATACACACATTAACCCTTTAGCATTCAAATTATTCTGTAAAATGTAAAGCTTATGTATTCACACCATGTAAAATTAATCTTGCATCATTTCATGGCTTTGAGATTTCAATGATGTGATTGTTTATTTTTAAAAAGACACAATAAGATAGCTATGAATGACCATATCTGGCCAGTTTGAACATAAAATAGGTAGAATATTTTGGCCAGATAGGGCCGGTTTAAACACTAAAGGGTTAATGATCTTGGAATCTGAATTCAATAATCAGTGTGGAAAACTCTGGTACTGCTAAAAAATTATGACAACAAACAAGTATAAACCACAATTTTGCTTTTAGTCTTCAAGCTGTAGACAGGGAATAACGAAGAAAATATTGTTGCAAAAAGGAACCCTTCACCAGGAAGATCTAAAAATCGTTCTGGCTGAAGAACTGGAAGAAAGGTCAAGATTTTATTCCAAATGCAACATCGCGAGATGCAGTAGCTTAAGGTTACTGCACCAACAAAGCAGTAAAACTTGTATGTCGATCAATGTTGATACTTTCACCAATGCTGTAGTGAAGCTGTCAAATAGGAAGGCAACAAGAACAGAGCTCATAGTCAGCTACTGATGAAAGAGGTTGACTTTTAATAGTAAATCACTTATACAAATATTGCAAAAAAGAGTGTCATTATGTTGAAATGTTCTTAACCCTTTCCTTACTGTATTTATTTTGAGATGCTCTGTATTTCTTTCAATTACTTTAAATATAACAAAGAATTTAAGTAAAATATCTTAGTTATCATTAAGCTAGTGTTAGGAACAGAAATTGTGACTAAGGTTTGGTGGAAGATTTTAATTCAGAACTTAAGAAAACAAGACATTTGTACTACAGAGCCAGAGCCGGTTTCAGCCGGGTTGGTAACGAAAGGGTTAACGGAGTGTCATTATAAGGTGCAATCCATTTGTTGTTGATTGTTTTTCCATTCTTATGAGATTCAACTCCTCCCATTGCAACATAAAAAGATAGCCCATCTGTTTTTCTGCCTTTTTATCAAAATGATAACGATTAATTTATTTTAAATGAAATAGTAATTTTCCCCTTTAACCCTTTCGTTACTGTATTTATTTTGAGATGCTTCGTGTTTCTTTCAATTAATTTAAAATCTAACAAAGAATTTGGTAACTTAGTTACCATTCAGTTAGTGTTAGGAACATAAATTGTGACTAAGGTTTGGTGGAAGATTTTAATTCAAAACTTATGAAAATTAGACATTTGTTCTCAGAGCCAGAGCCGGTTTCAGCCGAGTTGGTAATGAAAGGGTTAAGAAGAAAAAAATGTCAAGTACCTGTGATTCAAAAAATATCACATAAAAATATAGGGAGAATTTCTATCTTTCAGTTCACGGCACTCCAAAAGTTGTATAAATGGTTAAGGGAAGAAAAAAAGGAAGTAAGTGAAGAAGGATGGACAGTGATAGTTGCAACAACTCAGCAGTGTCAACATTTTCAACTGATTTTTTTTTTCTTAAAGGAGGAAATCACTATTTTATTTGTAATCTTTATCATCTTTACCCTTTCGTTATCAACCTGGCTGAAACCAGCTCTGGCTCTTTAGTATAAATGTCTTGTTTTCATAAGTTTTGAATTCAAATCTTCCACCAAACCTTAGTCACAATTTATGTTCCTAACACTAGCTCAATGATAATGATGTTATTTTACTAAATTCTTTGTTATATTTAAAATAATTGAAAGAAACACAGAGCATCTCAATAGAAATACAGGAACCAGAGGGTTAATCCAAGGGCAGGAAAACAGACAAACTTTGAGTTTTAGTATAATATATACTAGACTACCTGTGACCTGTTTCCCAGCAATGGAATTTTGTTTCGTGGGTTCTTTTCTTTTCCAGGTTATTTCGCATGCTTTCAATGAATGTGTACGCATTGAAATCAAGGTAAAGTGCAAGGTGAACTAAATGTTCAAACCGTGCAGATTGGTATAAATCACTTATATGAGCTAAAGGTATGTTTCTACCAGTACTTACATTTGTAAGATCGTTCTATAAGTTTGTTAACAAGGTGATTCTTAGAGAAGAGAATATGGAAGAGTTCAAAGTTGCAAATATTACAAAATCCTTTGCTCTTGTCATAAGGGAAAGAGATGGACAGGAAGAACCAATCTAAATTAAAATCCTTATTGTTGTCTTTTCAGATACCAAACCAATTTAGTTCACCTTGCACTTTACTTCAATAGAGAAATCTACTTCCAAGCCTTTGAACATTTTTTCAACCAACATATCCCTCTATATTTCTCCTTTATTTGTTTTCTACTTATTATTTCTTTACCCTTTCTCTTCCTATGGTCTGCCTTTGACGTCAGATCTACTAATGGTTATTTTAAAAATACCTAATAGCATTCTGTTTATCATTTATGCAGTCATCAAAATTGTTATAATTTCTTGTTGTTGAGATGGGTTCTCTTTCTTTCCTGATGAGAAGATTACATTATTTTACACCATTTATTCCATTGGAATAAAATCGATGTTGTTTTCGAAACATATGTCGAAACTAAAAGAATTTGAATAACATTTGCATTCAACTCCATTTTTTTACTTATACTATACATATTTATATGTATAGTATAGAATTTTGGAGGGAAAATTTACGTTCCCAGTCGTTACTTGGTTTTAACATCTGCGCACTTCCCCCCACTATCTGATGTCGCTGGGTCAGAAGTGAGGGCTGGTGGCATTTGATAAAGCTATCGAATATAGTGCTGATGACGGAATTCAAACTCCCCTTTTTTTTATATGTTTGTGATCCAGAAACACGGTGTTCGCTATTAACGGTAAGTGACTGCCTTCGTGTATTTGCCACTCCGATTTTGTGTATGTGAGCCGCAAGGGCCTTCGTTTTTGGAATCTCCACTTATAGAAATGGAAAAAACGGTCTTTGACTGCCATTTCTAATTCCTTCGGTATGAGGCGAAACAGCTTGCTGCTAGCCAACTTATTTTCTTTACCATATTTATATATATATATATATATGTGTGTGTGAGTGTGTGTGCCGATGCTGGTGTGTTTACGTCCCTATAACTTAGCAGTTTGGCAAAAGAGGCCGATAGAATAAGTACTACGCTTACAAAGAATAAGTCCTGGGGTCAATTTGTTCGACTAAATGACTGAAACAAATAAAAGAATATATATATACACACACACACACACATACACTTAGAAGTGCTTTTGCCTAGTTTTTAGTTACAAGATATTGGTCAACCTGAAGTTATAGTAGAAGGCACTTGCTCAAGGTGCCACACCTACCTGAAAGGATTTAGTTGTAAAGCAAACTTAACTACACACTCCTGTGCCTGTGTACACACACACACACACACACACACACACACACACACACACACACAATTTTTCCTCACTAAGTCATTGAGGAAAGTCAAGTGTTGTTATTAAAGGAAGCGGTGTTATAGTGTTGGGAGTGGCGATAGCGGTGAGATGTGAATCATTGGCTTTATTATTAATATTAACTCTTCCTGTTAGTATTGGTCAGCTGTATCACTTTACAACTGTCTCTGATAGCTCGTCAATGTCACATTGCTTTGAAGGTTAGAATATAAATAGGATTTGCAAAAATCTTTCCAAAAGATTAATTGTCTGGCTGTTAGTAATTAGCTACAAATTAGTTAGCAGTTCTTATAGTAACAAAGAATGCATTAGACAAACCTCTTTTGTAATTACATTTGCTGTTAAGAGAATAGAGAAAAATTGGGGTCGAGGCAGCTGTTCACATGGTTTATAGTGGGAGGAGAGAATATGTAACAATTGAAACTAGTTATTATTATCATTATTATTTTTAAGGTGGAAGAACCATTTACACACTGGTCAAAATGATTAGTAGCATTTTGTCCATCTTAACATTTTGAGTTCAAATTCTGCCACGGTTGACTTTGCCTTTCCTCCCTTCATCGTAGATAAAATTAAGTACCAGTTAAGCAATGGGGTTGATGTAATCAACTGATCCCCTTTCCTAAAATTGCTGGCCTTGTGCCAAAATTTGAAACCATTGAACCATTTACACACTGGTCAAAATGATTAGTAGCATTTTGTCCATCTTAACATTTTGAGTTCAATTCTGCCAAGGTTGACTTTGCCTTTCCTCTCTTCATCGTAGATAAAATTAAGTACCCGTTGATCAATGGGGTTGATGTAATCAGCTTATCCCCTTTCCTGAAATTGCTGGCCTTGTGCCAAAATTTGAAGCCATTGTTTTTTAAGGCAGTGAGCTGGCAGAATTGTTAGCACACAGAGTAATATGCTTAGCAGCATTTTTGGATTTGTTCTGAGTTCAAATGCTGCCGAAGTTGGCTTTGCCTTTTGAGAGTAAAGTTGGGCGTAAGAGGAATTAGATGCAGTGTGCAAGAGACTTACTAGTTTGGTCATGAGATGGGTATGGATGTTGACAGTTACATACAGAAGTGCTGATCACTTAAAGTGGATGGAACTTGTAGAAGAGGGAAACCCAGGAAGATATGGGATGAAGTATCAAAGGCCAATCTCAAGACACTGAGCTTCATGAAGGAGATGACAAAGGACTGAGATATTTGGTGCATTGCTGTACTTAAGAAAACCTGTCCACCACAGTAGAATTTATATCAGTGTTGGTACCACATGAAAAGCACCCAGTACACTCTGTGGAGTGGTTGGCATTAGAACAGACAATGGAGCCTGGTGTGGCCCCTGGCCTTACCAGCTCCAACCAAAATGTTCAGCCCATACAAGCATAGAAAAAACATCGAAAACCAGTGCTAAATGATGGTGATGCCTATACTAAAATGGATTACTGTTATTAACAGACTGAACAATTAGTTGATTGTTTGAAAATTGGACAATATGCCTTATAGTATTTGGTCTGGCTCTTTTCATTCTAAGTTCAAATCCTGCTGAGGTCAACTTCACTTTTCATCCCCTTGGGGTAAATAAAGTAAAAGAACCAGTGAAGTACTTGGGCTGATGCTATCAACTACCACTCTCTACTCGACATGCTATGTATTTTACAATAGTCTTTCAAATACCTTTTGAAGATGCACTGAAAGGGTCTATATAAAACTAGCAGTATTGCCCAGCGTTGCTCGGGTTTGTAAGGGAAATAACTATATAAGCATTTTTAGAGATGTAAAGTATAATAGCCATCTCAATATGGCTAACCAAAAAGGGGAGTGTTACTGTAGCTTTTTACGTTCTGAGATTTAATAATACATTAAAAATGGGAAAAAATGATGGTAATTTTTTTTTTTTATCGTAGACTCATCGCAGACACGCGCTAATACCCAGAAGGGCTCGATATGAATCACGACTATAAGATACCCACTTTTGGTTTCACTGCACCGCAAAATGTGGGAGTAGTTGGGAATCTAAATCGTAGGAGACAGACACACAACCTTACTTTTATATAGATATAGGACAACGGAAAAACTGTTCAGTTTCAAAAGACTATGCCAAAACGAAAGTTCTGCATTTTCACCTCATTTAGTTCCTGTATGCAGATGACTGTGACCTGTTGGCACATTCCAAGGTTTAAGGATTGCTTTAAAAAATCTCTAATACAGACAAGAATTGCAGCTGGTGACTGGGCGACGGAGGTACAAGATTGGGATGGATGGAGAATGACGGTATATAGTGGTTGTTTGAGATTTGAGAGGGAAAGAGTAAAGTATGAGAAAATTAGGAGGGGTCTTAGAAGAAGGGAACCTGTGGAGAGTGAGGGAGCATTGCTTTTTGTGTGTCATGTGTTTGGTAAAAGTACCCATTACACTTTTGGAGTGGTTGGCATTAGGAAGGGTATCCAGCCATAGAAATCATGCCAAATTAGACTAGAGTCTGGTGCAGTCCCTCAGCTTGCTATTCCTGGTCAAACCATCCAACCCATGCCAGCATGGACACCAGACATTAAATGATGATGATGATATATATACATACATGTGTTTGTTTATCAAATCCAACCTTGCATGGAAGATTGAACTTAATGAATGTATGTGTGATTGTTCAAGTGGTTAGGGCAGCGGACTCGCGGTCATAGGATCGCGGTTTCGATTCCCAGACCAGGCGTTGTGAGTGTTTATTGAGCGAAAACACCTAAAAAGCTCCACGACGCTCCGGCAGGGGATGGTGGTGATCCCTACTGTACTCTTTCACCACAACTTTCTCTCACTCTTTCTTCCTGTTTCTGTTGTACCTGTATTTCAAAGGGCCGGCCTTGTCACTCTCTGTGTCACGCTGAATATCCCTGAGAACTACGTTAAGGGTACACGTGTCTGTGGAGTGCTCAGCCACTAACACGTTAATTTCACGAGCAGGCTGTTCCGTTGATTCGGATCAACCGGAACCCTCGTCGTCGTAACCGACGGAGTGCTTCCACATCTATATCCTCCACACACCTCACAACCAAACAGTGAGTAAACTTTATTTCAGTTCTCTCTCAATACATTGGATGTTTTGGGGATGTTTTTGTGGTTCATCTCCGAATACGATCAGCTGTTACTACATTAACCTATATTGAATCAATGTGTTTGCAGAACCTGCTAGAAATAACATCCAAATCTCCCTCAGATCACACACTAGTAACTTCTAAACTATATTATCCAATTTGATGAAAGCATCAAATCGGATAATATTGTTCAGAAGATACTATTCACAAAAGATAGGATGGTCATGTCTGGAATATCTTTGATAATGTAGCTTTGACCTTGAGCTAAATGACAGCAGTAGACTTGAATGGATACAGCCAAGCTGTTAGTGAATTAAGTGCTATGACAGAATGGGGGAGCTTTTGGTATGCTAGAAACAATAGCAAACTTGTCTGATCACAAGGAGCACTGCTTTCCTCCTTGATTCACAAAAAAATTTTAAACTCCTGGTGAAGAGTGACAAGGTTTTCCCCACTTATGTCCTTATGGGAAACACTGGGCTAACTGACATCATCATCATCATCATTATCATTTAATATATGTGTTCTGTTTAGGCATGGATTGGACCATATAAGAATTCTAATTTACAGTAGCTTCAGATAAGCTTATATCTTGTTGAAATCACACTTGATTAAGTAGAGTGTGGGTGTGTGAGCACATGTGTACACATGCATACTTGACATTCAACTTTTCTCAAGTACCAAGTCCTGCTCAATGTGTATGTGTGTGTGAGTGTACATACATGCACACACACAGCAGAGTAATTTATATGTGTGTGTGTCACAGAGAAATACCGACACACTTATATGAGTACCTTACAGAACATTTACTGTGCCATAAATATCCTCTTTATTCCCCCCCAAAAAACTCTCTTGATTCCATTCCTTCACACATTTGTCACGTCGTTTCATAATTTTTTTGTTTTATTTTATAGCCGTTTAGTGCATATTTTTTATGTTTGCTGATCTTGTTAATCTTGTGACATATTTTCACATGTCATAATTACCTTCATCATCATCAACAACAAGAGTCTCCCTATGTTGTTGTTTGAGCTATTAGAAATAGCAACAAAAGTTCCCTTTGAAATTTACATTAGATTTTATCTGTGCCTTATGTGTAGACCCTCCCACCAACCCAATGTAAGTGTCATGTTTGGCTTGGCCAATACTTAATGTTCCATATTAAAAAATTTCTTCAGAGTTTGTTCAGTTGTTTTATGTTATTTTTATCTGTTTTGTCTTTGAAGGTATTTAGTGCTTGACCAACTGCCAACATGAGGTTTCAGATGTCAAAAAGGGCAGTCAAGGTTGGACTGGCAGTTGGAGGAGCCACTCTGTTGGGTACCTACCTAATACCCAAGTACAAGGACTTCACCAGACCAGTAAGTATAATTTACATGCTAAGCTTTTCGTATTTCTATAGTTTGGGCAGGTAACACATTTAGATAAATTGGAATGAATGAATCATACCAGTTTACACAAACATCTCACCTGCCCTAACATGTCACCTTAGCTGGGCGCATCACCCACCTGAGTACCATCTACCAGAGCATACCATCTATCCAAGTATACCATATACCTGAGCATAGGCGCAGGAGTGGCTGTGTGGCAAGTAGCTTGCTAACCAACCACATGGTTGCGGGTTCAGTCCCACTGCGTGGCATCTTGGGCAAGTGTCTTCTGCTATAGCCCCGGGCCGACCAATGCCTTGTGAGTGGATTTGGTAGACGGAAACTGAAAGAAGCCTGTCGTATATATATATGTGTGTGTGTGTTTGCGCGTCTGTGTTTGTTCCCCTAGCATTGCTTGACAACCGATGCTGGTGTGTTTATGTCCCCGTCACTTAGCGGTTCGGCAAAAAGAGACCGATAGAATAAGTACTAAAAGGTGGTGCTCCAGCATGGCCGCAGTCAAATGACTGAAACAAGTAAAAGAGTAAAGAGTAAAGAGTATACTATCTATCCAAGTATAGTGCCTATCTGAGTACACTGTCTACCTAAGCTTATATGTATTTGAAAAGAGAATGTAAGGTTGTGAGGACTAACATAAAAGGGACTTCGGTGTTAATTTAGAGCAAACGACACCCTAACTTAATTTTAAAAAAGAATGGAATGTTACATTGGATCTTGTAGTCCAAGATACATTATGTCTGGAAAAAACATGGGATAGCCACAGTTGTGATGTGATGCTTTTAATTAAAAGCTTGTTAAATTAGGATTGGTAAAGGCTGCTGTCAAAAGCAGTCCTTTTTGGTTGTCTTTCTTTTTTCTTTTCGTCCAGGTAATTATTAATTTACATAACAATGAAATTATTGTATACAGTGCTCAGGTGCACCACAACTTGTCAGAAAGTGCGTATAAAGTACATGCAGTAATGTAGAAATGTCTGGAAAGCGAACAATGTATGAGTCAGATACATGCCCGTGTGTGCATGGAGGGGAGAAAATCAAGTGTAGTGTTGGCGAATCTCAGGAAGCATGGAAGTTTTGAAGGATGCAGTGCTCCGACAACTTAACAACTGATGCCGGCAGTTTGTTCCATGCTTCAGCAACTCTCAGCGTGAAAAAATGTTTCCTGAAGTCATGGGAGCTGTGCTGTTTTCTTACTTTGTAGATATGTTAATAATAATGTAGAATGTTAATAAAAACGTAATAAAAAGGAAGTAACCCTATCAATATTTCCAGTTTTAGAGGTTTTGTGAAGGCCATGTACATAGATTCTTCATTCAGATTGAATCTGTCAAAAAAAAAAAATCATCATGATCATCATCATCACTTCCACTTTCTATGCTGACACAGAGTGGGTGATCATGGTACGAGTTATTTCTCACGGGAAACAACTGCACCCATTGACAGTGCTTGTGTGTGTCATTTAGCTTTGGTTTCTACTGCTGAATGAACTTCATATTGCCAACCACTTTATAGAGGGAACGGGTGGGTGCATTATCTCATGGCACCAACAGTAGGGAGATTGAGAAGTCCTAAATACAGGGCCGGATTTATAGAGTTTGATTAATTTCATATCATGTGCTATTTTTCCATAATCCTCTTTCATTTGACCAAGATATTTAAAATTTAACTACATTTCTGATCTTTCTGATGTCTAAGGATGGATGTTTATGTATATGACTCTTTTTACAAATTGAATCCCAAAGAAATGAAAAGACATTTATTTTATCTTGTTTTACCCATTTTGCCCCGCCTCAATTATTTGTCTTTTACATGCTCGAAGAGTACAGTGATAATTTTCTGAAATAGTGTTCTGAATATGTTATTGGTTTAACTGCATTTAGGAAAGGTCTTTACTTCGCTGATATAGTTTTGGCAAGGTAGTGGATACTTATAAAAAAAGATATTTTCTTCAAAGTAAATATTACTCATTGTGCCCCACCTACCCTTACTGGAAACTGCACACACACACACACACACACATTCATCATGTCTTTGGAACAGCAACAACCACAAAAATGATTTTTTTTCTTTTTCGTAATTTTCTGTCATTTTATTTTATTCTACATTCTGAAACTTATGTAACTCACATTAAAAGGAAAAAAAAAAACCTTACCCCACTCTTCCCTCTATTGTACTTTTCACAATGAAGGAAAGGTCAAACATCACAAGTGGATGTGTGAAAAGGGAAATTTGAATTTTGCACAAGTGTAACTACAAAATGGCATTTCCAGTTATTTATTTAAACCCTCTGCTAACTCACCAAATTCAATTATTTGAAATAGATGGGTTTTGAGATTTAAATTTGGTAATTTTCTAAGACTTTAATTCTTAAATTTGATGACTGGCGTCTGTGCTAGCAGGGTGCAAAGAGCACCATACTAGTGTGATCATTGACAGAGCGGCCAACCGGCTTCTGTACCAGTGGCACATAAAAGGTACCATTCGAGTGTGATCGTTACCAGCGTTGCCTTACTGGCACTCGAGCCCCATGCTAGTAGGGTGTTTAAGAGCACCATCCGAGCGTGATCGCTGCCAGAGTGGCTATCTGGCCTCCATGCTGGTGGCACGTAAAAGACACCATCTGAGCGTGACCGTTACTAGCATTGCCTTACTGGCACCTGTGTCAGTGGCATGTGTAAATGATTTGAGCGAGGTCGTTGCCAGTACTGCCTGACTGGCACATAAAAGCACCTACTACACTCTCGGAGTGGTTGGCATTAGGAAGGGCATCCAGCTGTAGAAACTCTGCCAGATCAAGATTGAAGCCTGGTGCAGCCATCTGGTTCACCAGCCCTCAGTCAAATCGTCCAACCCATGCTAGCATGGAAAGCGGACGTTAAATGACGATGATGATGATAATGATGCCCACCGAACTTGAAGTTCAGGTTCTCCATGGTTTAAATCCAGCCCTGCCTAAACAAAACAGAATTAAAGGGACCTCATACCACTACGCTTTTTCTTCTCATTTGCCAACCCCTTTACAGTGTGTATTGGATGTATTTCCTCATGGTACAAACACTAATGAAGTTGTCTCACTCACCAATCACTCCAGATGGGGTGGGGCTTTCCATCGTGGTACCAACACAGAAATGGGTGTGGGGAGTACCTTGTGCACAGTTAAAAATAAATTTTCTGTTTACTTTTTTTTTGTTTGTTTATTTGTTTATTTCCAGGCTGTGTCCACGTTGTCTGCTGCTGAACCAGTACATACACTGTCCAACACTCTGCCTCTTCGGAAAGATATCTTAGCATCGCTAAAAAATGACGAGTTTGATGTTTTGGTCATTGGTGGAGGAGCTACAGGAACTGGTGTGGCTCTCGATTCAGTGAGCCGAGGTGAGTTCCCAGCTGTTTGGTTGTGTGGTTAAGACGTTTGCTTCCCAACATGGTTTTGGGTTCAATCCCACTGTGTGTGTGTGTGGCACCTTGGACAAGTATCTTTTACTATAGTCTTGGGCCAACCAAAGCTTTGTGAGTGGACTTGGTAGATAGAGACTGAAAGAAACATATTGTGTGTGTGTAGGCATATATATGTATCTATGTATGCATGTTTATGTGTAGGTATGTATATCACCGTGATCACCGTGACCGACCAGGCTATCAGATGTTGCTACACATCACTGGTCACAATGCGCTTCGCAGTGTTTTAGCCTTCAAATGATGCCACCCCGCTGGCTAAGCGAACAGGCCAACAGAAGAAAGAGTGAGAAAGTTGTGGCGAAAGAGTACAGAAGGGATCGCCACCATCCCCTGCAGGAGCCTCATGGAGCTTTTAGGTATTTTCGCTCAATAAACACTCACAACGTCCAGTCTGGGAATCGAAACCGCGATCCTACAGCCGCGAGTCCACTGCCCTAACCACTGGGCCATTGCGCCTCCACACATGTGTATGTGTAGGTATGTATGTATATATATATATATATATATGTGTGTGTGTGTGTGTGTGTGTGTGTGTGTGTGTGTGTCTTTATGAGTATGCTTTTGTGTCTTCTCATCCTGACATTGTGTGAAGTATTCAGATTACTCTGTCGAATGTAATGCTTTTGATCATAGATTAAGGCTGACCTGGGGCAACAACAAGAAGCAAAGACATTAGATTATAATGTGGTCCTAAAAGTTGGATGGACATGGCTGGAACGTCTTTGATCATAAGTTTGCCAGAACATGACTGACCTGAAGTTATGCAACAGCAACAACAATAATAATAATAGGCCTGAGTCATTGCTGAATAACCTGCACAGCTGATTCGTTTATAGTTGTGGTTCTCAACAAGAGTCCATGTGACTCCTGGTGTCCATATGAGATTTTTGGGAGTCCATGCAACCAAAATAGTAAATTGGGAGCCCACTTTAGTATACGAAGAGTCCTTGAACCCGCAACATATTCCCTCATTCATTTATGAAAGTTTATCACACAGTCATTCGTCTCTAATTTTGTCTTAGACTGGCTCTCAGATTCTTCAATTCTATTTACGATTATCAGCATTTGCTGTCTCGTTAAATTAACTAAGCCACTCAATCCTAAATTATCCCTCCCGCGTGTCGCACTCTATCCGTCTCTCTCTCTCTTAATTATGTCTCTTAATACCTACAACAAAAGAATACGTTCCCTGGAGATGCACTCCTCCATATTTGCTAGTTCGCGGTGCCGGTCGTGACCCCCTCCTCTCTGTCTCGCTATGTGTGTCTCTCTCTCTCTCGGCCATCACTCTGTCTGTCTCTCTCTATCTCTCTCTTTCGATTACCACTTGCCTCGCCATTACTTCCTACTTCCCCTCCACCACCACACCACCCTCTAAATTCCTGAATTTCCGAGCTGAAACTTTACGACCTGATGCAGTTTGATATCACGGGCCAGGACAGATAAATGGTGCAGGTTAAGTTTACTGTTCAATCATACGGTGCTGAGTTCAGTTCCAGTTGTAGGTGGATTTTGTAGCTTCCTATTTCGATTTCGATGATGATGGATTATTGCCAGAAACAGGTGTGTTTCTTTCTCCAACATTTTACGTAGTTCAACCTACACAAGTTAAGGCAACGGAAAACAAAATAGGAATTTTGAAAGAAGGATGTTTAAATCTAGTTTTTAAACATCAAATAGTTATCAAAAGGCTCCATAGATAAAAAAAAAAACATGGTTGAGAACCACTAGTTTGCAGTAATCAGATGTTTGTGCTGTGCATTAGCCCACCACCACCACCATCTCCACCACCACCACTTCAAGTCAACATTGCCTGTATAGGTGCACACGTCAGATGTTGAACTGATTGCAGTGCAACATGAAATGAAAAGTCTTGCTCAAGAACACAATGCACCGCCTGGTCCAGGAACCAAACCTGTGATTGTGAGTGCAGTGCCCTAACAATTAGGCTAATAATTAACAAATTACCAATTATTTATTTAGTGAAAGTGCGTGGCTCAGTGGTTAGAGCATCGAGCTTACGATCGTGAGGTTGTGAGCTCGAATCCCGGACCGGGCTGCGTGTTTTGTTCTTGAGCAAAGCACTTTATTTCACGTTGCTCCAGTTAACTCAGCTGTAGAAATGAGTTGCGACGTCACTGGTGCCAAGCTGTATCGGCCCCTTTGCCTTTCCCTTGGATAACACTGGTGACGTGGAGAGGGGAGGCCGGTATGCATGGGCGACTGTTGGTCTTCCATAAAACAACCTTGCCCAGACTTGTGCCTGGGAGGGTAACTCTCTAGGTGCAAGCCCATGGTCAGTGTCTGACCGAAGGGGGTCACACACACCAACTACTTAATGGCTTTTGAATCTGAATGTTATTCATCTTAGGGCTTCTCTCTACTTTCAGGTTTGAAGACTGCAATGATTGAAAAGTTTGACTTTGCATCTGGGACCAGTAGCCGAAGCACAAAATTGATTCATGGCGGTGTACGATATCTACAGAAGGCTGTATTTAATTTAGATTACGAACAGGTAAATTTCTATTTTGGTTAGTGCTCATGGCACAAAAAAAAAAGCACTGAGTACCTGCTATAAAGCATTAAGAAGGGCATCCAGCCATAGAAACCATACCAAAGCAGACATTGGAGCATAATACCAGACCTTGGACCCATCAGATCCTGTCAAACTGTCTGACCCATGCCAGCATGGAACATAGGCATTAAATGATGATGATTATATTAAAAATGATCATAACCTCTCTGGTTCATTGTAGCCAAAAGCAGTCATGGACTTAGACACATACACACATACAACAGGCTTCTTTCAGTTTCCATCTACCAAATCCACTTACAAAGCTACGAAATCCTCGTCGCCACTGTTATATCGCACGTTTGGATGACCTCTATCAACTTCTCGACGTCTAGACTTCTCCCTCTATGTCTATGTATTGGTCTAGCCTACTTCATCGTCTGGGGGCATCGACACAACAGTATGAGATGCGTGTCTGCCAAGTTTGTGCCAAAACTCAGCTGACCAAAAGGACACTCGGGCTTCAGTTGCACATCATCATCTCTTTGATTGTGTTGAGGATGATGAAAACTTTTTGAAAACTTTGCCTCTGAGCAGGTATCGCCAAGATTTTGGCAAAATTTGATGCAGATTCTCTGCCCAACTTTCTCTGCCATGATCAATGCAATGATCACACGCTACACACTTTCCTACCAAGCATTGCTGTAAACAACAGAAGTGAGCTAGAATGTTAAAACTTAGTGTGCAAACACAGCAGAGTTCAAGGTCAATCTGTGCCAAGCAGCTTCATTCTGCATGCTTTAGTTTCGTTACTATGGCAACAGTGCAAATACTTATTGATCAGACGACATATGTATATGTGTGTGGTGTGTGTGTGTATATATATATTGGTAAAAACGCTAAGATAACAAAAGAAAGAAAGAGACCTCAATATTATATAAATAGAGGAATTTATCTGTAAATATAATATGTGACAATTATTCGGTAGCCAAGATAAAACTCTGAGTTTCGGATGCTGAGGTGGAAATCCACACCACCATCTCTTCAGTTTTTTTTTTTTTCCTACCCAAAAAGTCCCCTTCTAAGGCTATGTATATATATCATCATCATCATCATCATCGTTCAACATCTGCTTTCCATGCTAGCATGGGTTGGACGATTTGACAGGTCTGGCAAACCAGATGGCTGCACCAGACTCCAATCTGATCTGGCAGAGTTTCTACAGCTGGATGCCCTATATATCTTTTATCAGTTTCAACCATTAGACTGTGGCCATGCTGGGACACGACCTTGAAGAACTTTTAGTTGAATTAATCCCAGTACCTATTTTTTTAAAGCCTGATAATTATTCTGTTAGTCTCTTTGGCACACCGCTAAATTAGAAGAGTAACAACAAGCCAAGACCAGTTGCCAAGTGGTCGTGGGACATGGACACACAGACACACATTCATATACATTCATATATATATATCTCTATATATAATATATATATATATATATATATATGGTGGGCTTCTTTCTGTTTCTGTCTGCTAAATCCACTTGCAAGGTCATGGTTCTGGTCGGCCCAAGGCGGTAGTAGAAGACATTTGCCCAAGGTGCCATGCAGTGGGACTGAACCTGGAACCATGTGGTTGGGAAGCAAGTTTCTACTACACATTCATTATATCATTTAACATCATATCTAGAGTTACATCACCTAGGCCCAGGAATAATAATAATAATAATAATAATAATAATAAAATGATGCTGTTGTTCTTGTTGTTGTGTTTACTGATCTTGCTGTCCAGGATATTTTGTGATAGTCTGTTTTTATTTTCAGTATAAAATGGTTAAGGAAGCTTTAATTGAGAGGTCAAACTTGATACAAATAGCACCGCACTTAGCTTATGCTTTCCCCATTATGTTGCCACTGTATAGGTAAGTTCTGACCATTTTTTAACATGCACTTCTCCCTGTGACCTTTCTCTAATTTCCTTCAAAGCAAACAAAAAAGTTTGACCACTTCTCTCTTGCAAAATATCTTCTTTGGGAGTATTCTTTTTCATTCATTCCTTCCTTCCATCCTTCCATCCTTTCCTTCTTTCCCTTCGTTCTTGTGTTTTTCTCTTTTCTTCTTTTTGCATTTTATTCTTTCTTTCACTGTTTTCTCTCTGGCCATTGAACTATTAGTCATCAAATTCTTGGATATATTTGAATCCTCCCACACTTCTTTCCAAACTCTACCCCAACTACTTATTTTTTTTTTTCATCTTGGAAAGACAAAAGTTAAAGTATACTTGGGTGAGATTTGAACCCAAAATGTAGGTGTAAAACGATGTAACCAAATATTAAGTTGTCTAAGGAGGGCATCCAGCTGTAAAAGCCATGCCAAAGCAGACCTTGCTGGTACTGGTGCCATGGGAAAAGCACCTAGTCCACTCTGTAAAGTAGTTCACGTTAAAAAGGGTATCCAACCACGAAAACTATGCCAAAACAGACAGTAGAGTTTGGTGTAGTCCTCTGGTTTGCCAACTCCTGTTATCCAACCCAGCATGAAAAATGGACATGAAATGATGAATGCTGTTTGGTCTGTAAGATGCTCCACCAGTTATGTTGTTCTCATGTAATGAGAATTCAAAACTGTATCATCAGGTAAATTGGCAGTTGTTAGTCTGTCAAGCCTTGTGCTATAAATTCTAGTAATCTGGCTCTTTAAGTTCAATCCCCACCCAAGTCACTGTTGCCTTTTTATCTCTTCAGAGTTGACAAAGTACCAGTCATATCCTAGGGTTGCATCTTCTTTCTTACTCATCCTTTTTACCTTTCTATGTCTTTCTTCTTCATCTTTCTCTCCTTTCTCTTTTTCTCTTTCTTGCTTTTCTTCCTCTTCCACTCCTCTTTGTAAGAAACTTTGTGTTTGAACCTAGACAGGGATAGGCTTTACCTACTTTAAAATACCCAAGACATATTGTATGTCACAATAGTACCCGTAGAGTACCCCATCATGAGTTAAGGGCCATTCCATATGTATCCCTAGTGTTAAAATGCAGGTATGTTTCGACCCTTTAGAATTGAAATTTTTGTAAAGTAAAAATTTTGCATTATGTAGCTTGTTATTCTCTTTAAGTGAACATTTTTTCTGGTTGAAATACACCGAAAAATGGCAACACAGCAGTCAAAAAATTGTAAAAAATAAGGATTTTCATAGGTAAAAAGCACCTTTTTGATGTAAATAATTTTTGGTGTTAACATGGTCCGATTTGAATTTTTTCTTCTATGGAATGAAGAGCAATTTTGGCACAATGCCAGCAGTTTCAGATGAGGAGCAAAGTTAATTACAGTGCTTGACTGGTACTTATTTTATTGATCCCGAAAAGATGAAAGGCAAAGTCAACCTCAGTGGAATTTGAATTCAGAATATAAAGACACACAAACTGTTGCTAAGCATTTTACCCAGTGTGCAAACTACTTTGCCAGCTTGCCGCATTTTCCCTCATAAATATTAAAATGTTTGCAGCGTTCCAGCACACGATCTCAGATCAGGTCACTTGCTATGCAAGTACATCTCCGTAATATTAAAATGTTATCAACCAGCAATATTTAATTAAATGTTAGAAACAGAAATCGAGATGAACTTATCTCTAATTATAGTTGGTGTAATATTAGTTGGTTGTTTGTATTTAGTTTTGATAATACTTGACTGAATGTTATAGAAATATATCCTAATTACTCCCCCCCCCCCACACACACAGTGTTACTGATATGTGACTTGGAAGAGTTTAGTTCAAGTGAGTACTCAGTACACGTGCTAAGTAAAGTGAACATATTTATGGCCTGATAGCTCTGTGTGTGTGTGTGTGTGAGAGATTTTTTTGCACAGTGTAACATAAACCAGAAGATCTGAAATAGTTTCAAATATTACAAACATTCCTTGTGGGTGAAATAAAAATGTAAATATATTTTTTTATGTGATCACATATATATATAAAGTCACTATCACTATCAGTTCATGTCTGTTGTCCATGCTACTATGGATTGGGCTGTGCACACACACACACACACACACACACATACACATTTTTTATAGATACATAAATCTTTAGTTTTAGATGAGATGTGTGTGTTCATATTTTTATAAATGCTTTTTTTAATGTGGATAGTTCTATTTTACATAGTTTTGTAAAGTGTATGTGTGTGTGTATATATATATATATATATACACACACAGGTGTAGGAGTGGCTATGTGGTAAGTAGCTTGCTTAGAAACCACATGGTTCCGGGTTCAATCTGGCTGAGTGGCACCTTGGGCAAGTGTCTTCGATTATAGCCTCAGGCCGACCAAAGCCTTGTGAATAGATTTGGTAGACGGAAATCCGTCGTATATATATGTGTGTGTGTGTGTGTGTGTGTGTGTGTGTGTGTGTGTGTGTGTGTGTGTGTGTCCCCAACATCACTTAACAACCGATGCTGGTGTGTTTTGCGGTTCGGCAAAAGAGACAGATAGAATAAGTACTAGGCTTACAAAGAATAAGCCCTGGGGTCGATTTGCTCGACTAAAGGCCGTGCTCCAGTATGGCCACAGTCAAATGACTGAAACAAGTAAAAGAGTAAAGATATATATATATATATATATATACACACACACACACACACACATTTAAGGTAAACACTTGTGATCTGAGAGTGTTGCTGTACACTGTGTGTATATATATATATATATATATATATATATATATATATATATATACACATACACACACTTTACAAAACTATATATTGTTATTTAGATTTACTATTGGAGAGGGGGTTTGATATTATTCTATTAGGTTCAGTGGAGGCAATCCCAAGAATCTATCTATTTATTGATAGAGGAAGTGGCAGAGCCATAAATTAAGCTCTCTTTGAAGAACCAACATCTGGTACAGTTGAAAGTATTTCAGTTAAAGTTATTGAAACAAATTGAGGTGTTTACATCCTGAAATTTTGTCAAAGTTGATATTGTGGTTTTTAACCCTTTCGTTACTGTATTTATTTTGAGATGCTCTGTGTTTCTTTTAATTGATTTTAAATATAATAAAGAATTTAGTAAAATAACTTAGTTATCATTCAGCTAGTGTTAGGAACATAAATTGTGACTAAGGTTTGGTGGAAGATTTTAATTCAAAACTTATGAAAACAAGACATTTGTACTACAGAGCCAGAGCCGGTTTCAGCCAGGTTGGTAACGAAAGGGTTAAATGCTTATTATAGAATGTTGTTGTTGTTGTTGTTGATTTAATGTTAATTAAACACTAATTAATGGCATATGGTCATTTAGATGGTGGCAAGTGCCTTATTATTGGGCCGGAATTAAAATGTATGACTTCGTGGCCGGGAAACAGAAATTGAAAAGCAGCTATTTCCTGTCCAAATCGAAGGCTCTGGAATTGTTCCCAATGTTGAAGAGAGACGAATTGGTTGGTGCCCTTGTTTATTATGATGGTAAGCTTGGTTTCATTCTTTCTTTCTTTCTTTCTTTCTTTTGACAGCATTCACCCGGGGTGGGTAGAGCTGGCTTCATTCATCCTCAATGCTGCATCTTTCACAAACGCCGACCAGGCCTGGCGATTTGAGGCTAACGACCACGTGATCTCCAACCACTCTTTATTCCAGCGGCGAACACCGTAGATATGGGGGCCTATGTTGGGTTCCAGATCAGCCTTGACTGTCATCACCCAGGTTTTTCGTTGTCCACCACATCGCTTTCGCCAACCCTGAAGGGGAGCTGGGGCAATTGCTTCGTAGATGAATTCTCCTGATTGACGATGGAGGGCATGACCCAGCCAACGCAGACGTCTCGTTAGGATGACTTGTCGGAGGGAGGTGATTCTGCACTGGTGTCGCATCGAATTGTTGGAGAGCTTGGTTTCTGATCTTTGTTTTTGTTTGTTTTTGCAACTAGACAACTAGATGTTGAAAATACTGACTGCATAGAGAGTCATAGGATGTGGCTGTTGTTGTTGATATATAACCCTAAGTTAACAATGATTGAGCAAACCTATGATCAGGCATTCCATCTCTAACCATCCTGTCTTTTTAGGAATATGGTGGATCTGTGTTATCTATTGTATCCATTCCATATTTATGATAATAGTTGGGTATGATTTGAGGGAGATTTGATTGTTATTTATTTCTAGCAAGTTGAACAATCATGTAGAGGCTTCCTTACTATTGATTGGATAAATAGATAGATTTGCTGTGTAGATGTTGATTGGATATATACCTGCATTGTTTTTTTCTTAAGACCTGTTGAGGCAAGTGAAATTGAAATCGATCAAAAATCAATGGAAATTGTAGTTGTGATACCAGTGCCGGTGGCATGTAAAAGAACCATCCGAACGTGGCCGTTGCCAGCGCCACCTCGACTGGCCTCCGTGCCGGTGGCACGTAAAAACCACCAACCGATCGTGGCCGTTGCCAGCCTCGTCTGGCATCTGTGCCGGTGGCACGTAAAAAACACCCACTACACTCATGGCATGGTTGGTGTTAGGAAGGGCATCCAGCTGTAGAAACACTGCCAGATCGGACTGGGCCTGGTGCAGCTCCCTAGCTTCCCAGAAAGCGGACGTTAAACGATGATGATGATGATGTATTTTGTCATTAATTTTTCTCTCTCCCTTGAACTTTGTTGTCTTTCCTGTTGTAAGATGTCCTTCTTCATAATGTCTTCTTGTTCAGTGATATTTACAATTACTGAGCCATCCAGAGGAGTAATTCTTTTGGATTAATCCTCCATATTTATGTGCACCAAAACCACTGACTCTGAATCACATGGTTGACAAGAGGTATTCCATGTCTAAATGTCCTTTTCTATTAATCATTGTCTTCTGTGTCACCTCACTTTGATTTTGATTGCAAACATGATGATGGCTTCCCTCTCGTTATCGAGTATGGCCATTGCATGAAGCTTAACTGTTACTGGTGCTGTGATCGAATGTGACTTTTTAGCCCAGCTAACGATCTACAATGTCTTGTACAGAATTGGCAACTAAAACCTTTACTGGTAATAACCGGCTGTAGTTGTAACTGGGCTTCATGTACCTTTGCATGTCATTTAAGTCCTCCTGCCAAATTACACTCTCTTCCATATGCCTGACAGATATGATTAGTATGGTGTGCAACACCACCACCAGTGGCCAGGTTGTCACTCATCTGTCTCGCTTTATGACTACGAAGATGACTCTTGAGTTCAGCTTTACTGAGGCAGGGTCTTGCACAGACATTGCATGTCAGCATCATAGGAAGACCCTTCCCATCTGGAAGTGTAACATACACACATACAAACAAACAAGAAATTATAAGCACATATTTCACTTTGATTCCAGGTCAACATGAAGACGCCCGGATGAACATTGTACTGGCCATGACAGCCATCAGGATGGGAGGCTCTTTGGCCAACCGTGTAGAAGCAAAAAGTTTAGTGAAGGAAAAAGATGAACATGGAAAAGAGAAGATCTGTGGCGCCGTTGTAAAAGACTGTCTTACAGGTTATTGTCTTTGTCTCTCTTCTTCCTTTCTCTCTCTCTCTTTCCCAACTCTGTCTCTTTACAGTTTTTGTCAGTATGTTGTTATTGTTTAGTCCTATGAGCAGCCATTGTCATACTTTCTTTGTGTATATGCTGAGCTTTAGAAGACACCTTGTCCAAGACTCCATGTAGTGGGACTGAACCCAAAACCATGTGGTTGGGAAGTAAGCTCCTTAATACACAACCATACATATATACTTGTGTGTGTGTGTGTGTGTGCACATGGATGTTTACATTCTGCATCTTTGCATGAAAGCATTGAGCAAAAGCAAAAACAAAATAGGTGATGCTATGTCAAGAAAATATCCTCTAGCTCTGTATTTTCAAAGACTTGTGGAACAAAAGAATATCTGACTGAGAAAACAGTTGAAGGTTAGGAACAATTAAGTGAAACAAAGGCTGTGGATTTCAACAGGAATATGGTAACAAAAGGACTATTGTGTGACTCTATCAGTCAATATAAATTTTTGTTTTAATGTGAAATAAGTTAAAACCTTCTTCCATCAAAATTTTCCTGCTAATTTATGTTCCAAACACCAGCACAACAGTAATGACAGTTATTTTAATGAATTCATAAGGGTTAAAGCTACAAGTCTGCTGAATACTCAGCCACGTTTCTGTTAATTTGATGAGCAGATAATTCAATTGGTCAAACATCTGAACATTAACCCTTTAGTGTTCTGATTATTCTATCAAACATAATGCTTATTGATTCACATTAATTATACATTATCCCATATCTTCAAGATCTTGATGGTGTAATTACTTAATATAGAATAACATTGTAGGGTAGGTGTGATAGCCTGGATCTGGTCAGTTTGAACATAAAACAGATTAGCTATTTTGGCCGGATATGGCTGGTTTAAATACTAAAGGGTTAATTGTCAAAATTACAAGAAATGCATATTGTCGAAATTAAGTGACAGATGATCCGTCATATGGACACATTGTATATCCTCCATGAAATGTGTGTATAAAGTGATATATAAACATGACTCTGTCATTGTCATCTTTAAGTATATTAAATTTTTGTGTTCCTGTTTGTTGTTATTTGATACTTCAGGAGAAGAATGGACAGTAAAAGCTCGCTGTGTCATCAATGCAACAGGACCCTACACAGATTCAGTCAGGATGATGTCCAATGCAGCAAACAAAAATATTTGTAAACCTAGCTCAGGAGTTCACATAATTTTACCCGACTACTACAGGTGAATATTCAGGAAGTTGACTCCAGTCGTAGGAGTCATTTTTATATTGTCAGTTATTGAATGAGAGAGAGAGGAGCCGAGGAATTAGGAGAAGGTGATATACTGTAAATCCTCGAGTATAATCCACACTTTTTCCCCCAAAATTTAAAGGTCAAAATCCCTAGTGCATACTATATACGAGGTTAAAAATGAAAAATATTTTCTTAGCAATGTCCGAGTCTCTATTTGCTGTCCGGCAATGTTTATTCAGATGCATTTTGTGATGTCAGGCACGAAAATACCTTAAGCTAAGCCTGAAAGCAATGAAGTCATAAAAGAATCATCCATAACTTGCAGTAAGCAACATTTATTAAGATAAAAGTATTCAGAACACAGAATAACATGTAACAAAAACAATTTGCAAACATATTTACATTCCCATATAACAGTTAAGAACATCACCATTATTGTATTACGCATGTGCGGAAGTATTTGTTTGACTAGGTGCTGCTGGCTTAATTACGCATGACTCAAGTTAGAGAAGAGGTGCGTATTATACACAAGGTTTAGGTTTTTCAGAAGTACAGCCCCCTAAAAATCCCCTGTGTATCATACTCAAGGGCAGACTATACTCGAGGATTTACGGTAAGATATGATGTGTGTGTGTGTGTATATAAAATGTGAAGGTACATGGCCTAATGGTTAAGGGTGTTGCACTCCTGATCACTAGATCATGGGTTCAAATTCTGGGCCAAGCAACATGTTGTGTTCTTGATCAAAACACTTCATTTTACATTGCTCCAGTTCACTCAGCTGTAAATGGATAACCCTACAACAGATTAGCCTTCCGATCAGGGGAGATATTGTCCTGCTTGCCTAGCCAACAGGGTGGCATCATTTGAAAGCTAAAAAAAGACTATACTCAAGGATTTATGGTAAGATATGATGTGTGTGTGTGTGTGTATTATAAAATGTGAAGGTACATGGCCTAATGGTTAAAGGTGTTGCACTTCTGATCACTAGATCATGGATTCAAATTCTGGGCCAAGGAACATGTTGTGTTCTTGATCAAAACACTTAATTTTACATTGCTCCAGTCCACTCAGCTGTAAATGGATAACCCTACAACAGATTAGCCTTCCGATCAGGTGAGATATTGTCCTACTTGCCGAGCCAGCAGGGTGGCATTATTTGAAAGCTAAAATAATGTGAAGCAGTGATATATAACAACATCCAATAGTGTGGTCAGTCATGTGGCATATTTCATAAAGCCACCCCTATACTCCCTTCATTGTGTGTCTCGTCTTGCAATTCACACGTTGACCTCACAAGCGCCATATAAAAAGTATCCAGTACACTTTGTGGGGATAAAGATAGATAAGGTGTTCTGGGGTCAGTAAGTTGATTTAGAAGTAGGTTTGGTAATTTGGACCTGGCAAGATAGTGTAAAACAGGCATTGGTAATGTGATTTGGTAAGGCTCTCTTTACTCTTTACTCTTTTAGTTGTTTCAGTCATTTGACTGCGGCCATGCTGGAGCACCGCCTTTAGTCGAGCAAATCGACCCCAGGACTTATTCTTTGTAAGCCCAGTACTTATTCTATCGGTCTCTTTTGCCGAACCGCTAAGTGACAGGGACGTAAACACACCAGCATCGGTTGTCAAGCAATGCTAGGGAGACAAACACAGACACACAAACATATACACACACATACATATATATATACATATATACGATGGGCTTCTTTCAGTTTCCATCTACCAAATCCCCTCACAAGGCTTTGGTCGGCCCAAGGCTATAGCAGAAGACACTTGCCCAAGATGCCACGCAGTGGGACTGAACCCAGAACCATGTGGTTGGTAGGCAAGCTACTTACCACACAGCCACTCCTGCGCCTATAAATATAGGCATTAGTAAATAGAAAAGATGTCCCCGTAATGAATACTTAACAACAAAAACCCCTAAAATGTTTGTTATTCTTTCTCTCAAATGACTGACCTTATATTCTCATTGTTTCTCCCTTCCATTTCACTATTATGTCTCCTGTCACTATCACCTCTTCTCCCTCTCTTTCACTTCTCATTTTTCTCTCTTGCCTGGTTTCTTTCTCCTCCTTCTCCTCCTTTTCTCTCGCTTTTTTTGTTCTCCTCCCCCTCCTCCACCTCCTCTTGAATTTTCTTTTTAATCTCTCTAATTTTTGTTTTAATTTTATTTAAATCTTTTTTTTTTCCAAGCCCCTCTCACATGGGTTTACTAGATCCATCAACCAGTGATGGAAGGGTGATATTTTTTCTACCTTGGCAGAAAGTCACTCTAGCAGGTACAGTGTTACTTTTTCTAATTTAATATCATCATCATCATCATCATCATCATCACCACTGTCATCATGAGCCAAACCCTATTACTATACACCGGATCACTACCACCACCACCACCACCACTATTACTACACCACAAAACACTCCAGTGACTAGAGCTTTACTGCTAGACACTAGAACGTTATTACTACTAGTACACACCACTCCAAAACACTACTACAACACCACCAAAAGCAACTCTGCATTACACCAGAACAATCCTATGCCAAATCTGAACTCTACTTAGAATATACAGCCTAATGTTCATAACTTTTTCTCATTTGCCTTCAGTATGTGTTCAGTGAGTTTTACATGTAGCACAGCCAATGTGTTCTCTGTGGTTATACCATGAGCACCACAAAAGTGGCAAGCTGGCAGAATAGTTAGTTAGCATCTCAGACAAAATGCTTAATGGTATTAAAGGTATTTAGGGCAGTGAGCTGGCAGAAACGTTAGCACGCCGGACGAAATGCGTAGCCGTATTTCGTCTGCCGCTATGTTCTGAGTTCAAATTCCGCCGAGGTCGACTTTGCTTTTCATCCTTTCGGGGTTGATTAAAAAAGTACCAGTTACGCACTGGGGTCGACTTAATCCGTTTGTCTGTCCTTGTTTGTCCTCTCTGTGTTTAGCCCCTCGTGGGTAATAAAGAAATAGGTATTTCTTCTGGTTTTGTGTCCTGGATTCAAATTCCCCAAGATCAACTTTGCCTTTCATCCTTTGGGGGTTGAGAAAGTGAGTTCTAGTAAAGCACTGGGGGTCAATGTAATCGACTCCCCCTCCCCTCAAAATTGCTGGCCTTGTGCCAAAGTTAAAAAGGCACTACCTAACATGATTTTTGTCTTTGGATAGCAACTGTTGTTTCCTATTTGCTTACCTTTAGAAAGTATGAAAAATAGCTAATATTTCCTTCAAACTTTGCTTTTGTTACATTTACTCAAACCACAAAGAATCCCTCTCAACACATGGCTATGATCCTCCCCAACTATTCCTGCTCACGATAAGCAGAATATTTGCTATAAAGATATTTTTGCTTCAACAACTTCAGCACTGAATCCGTCTGAAATGTAATGGAAAATAGGTCAGTTTCAAAACGTTGATGTCCAGGTTACAAAAGCAAAGTTTGAAGCGAATGGTAGTGATTTCCTTTGATTTCTAGATAGAAGCAAATAGGAAATACAACACTTACTAACCGAAGACAAGAAAATAAAAATTTGTTACACTGTTATAAGTACCACAGGTCTAATGCATTCTCTGTGTTTACATGATATGTACTACAATTCTAACATGTTCAATATGTTTATGTTATAGGTACCACATATTTAATATGTTCTGTATTTACATCAAAGGTACCACAGATCTAATGTGTTCTCTTTGTTTATATTATAGGTACTACGGACAATGAATGTGAGGTTTCAGATTTTCCACAACCAACTGAGAAGGAAATTCAATTTATATTAACAGAGATTAGGAATTATCTTAATCCTGATGTCAGAGGTATGTAGGAATCTTCTATGGTTGTCTGTATCAGTCTGTCTGTTTATCCATGCAGCCTTCCCACTCCTCATCCACCCACTCTAACTTTTCTATTCATCTTTGCATCCACTGGTTCATCCATTTGTTCATTTAATTATACATCCATGTGTGTGTTTGTGTGTCTGTGTTTGTCCCCCAAGCATTGCTTCACAACCGATGCTGGTGTGTTTATGTCCCTGTTACTTAGCGGTTCGGCAAAAGAGACCGATAGAATAAGTACTGGGCTTACAAAAGAATAAGTCCCGGGGTCGAGTTGCTCGATTAAAGGCGGTGCTCCAGCATGACCGCGGTCAAATGACTGAAACAAGTAAAAGAGAGTATCCATCTCTCCAGTTCACCATTTATTGACCTATCCATTCACCTCCATGCCCAGCCAGCCATCTATTCATCTACTCACGCCATCCATCCATTCTTTTCTATATAACATCATCTTGATATGATGTTGCTCCCTACTGCAGTAACTCCTAAGCTGTAATACTTTACCTATTTCTTTACTACCCACAAGGGGCTAAACACTGAGGGGACAAACAAGGACAGACAAACGGATTAAGTCGATTGCATCGACCCCAGTGCGCAACTGGCACTTAATTTATCGACCCCGAAAGGATGAAAGGCAAAGTCGACCCCGGCTGAATTTGAACTTAAAACGTAACGGCAGACGAAATACCTATTTCTTTACTACCCACAAGGGGCTAAACACTGAGGGGACAAACAAGGACAGACAAACGGATTAAGTCGATTACATCGATCCCAGTGCACAACTGGTACTTAATTTATCGACCCCGAAAGGATGAAAGGCAAGTCGACCCCAGCGGAATTTGAACTCAGAACGTAACGACAGACGAAATACCTATTTCTTTACTACCCACAAGGGGCTAAACACTGAGGGGACAAACAAGGACAGACAAACGGATAAGTCGATTGCATCGACCCCAGTGCGCAACTGGCACTTAATTTATCGACCCCGAAAGGATGAAAGGCAAAGTCGACCCCGGCTGAATTTGAACTTAAAACGTAACGGCAGACGAAATACCTATTTCTTTACTACCCACAAGGGGCTAAACACTGAGGGGACAAACAAGGACAGACAAACGGATTAAGTCGATTACATCGATCCCAGTGCACAACTGGTACTTAATTTATCGACCCCGAAAGGATGAAAGGCAAAGTCGACCCCAGCGGAATTTGAACTCAGAACGTAACGACAGACGAAATACCTATTTCTTTACTACCCACAAGGGGCTAAACACTGAGGGGACAAACAAGGACAGACAAACGGATTAAGTCGATTACATCGACCCCAGTGCGCAACTAGTACTTAATTTATCGACCCCGAAAGGATGAAAGGCAAAGTTGACCCCGGCGGAATTCGAACTCAAAACATAATGGCAGACGAAATACGGCTATGCATTTCGCCCAGCGTGCTAACGTTTCTGCCAGCTCGCCGCCTTAAGTTGTAATACTTTACCCTCTCTCTTTACCATCAGGGACTTCCCCTACCATACGAAATGGTCGTAGGTGTTGTCCTTTTCCCTCTGACTAAGCTGTAAAAAAGAAACAAAAACAATACTCCCATGCCAACTTGAAAATAGACATTAAAATAATTCTAGCAACAGTGTGGAAATATAGGGTATTTTTACAAGGTATTTTAAGTCCTACGTTCCATTTTTACACTCTACCCAGTGTGTATAATTACTCTTTACTCTTTTACTTGTTTCAGTCATTTGACTGCGGCCATGCTGGAGCACCGCCTTTAGTCGAGCACATTGACCCCAGAACTTATTCTTTGTAAGCCTAGTACTTATTCTATCGGTCTCTTTTGCCGAACCGCTAAGTTACGGGGACATAAACACACCAGCATCGGTTATCAAGCGATGTTGGGGGGACAAACACAGACACAAACACACACACACACACACACACACACACATATATATATATATATATATATATATATATATATACATATATACGACGGGCTTCTTTCAGTTTTCGTCTACCAAATCCACTCACAAGGCTTTGGTCGGCTCGAGGCTATAGTACAAGACACTTGCCCAAGGTGCCACGCAGTGGGACTGAACCCGGAACCATGTGGTTGGTAAGCAAGCTACTTACCACACAGCCACTCCTGCGCCTTTTCTAAGTTATTTTTTAAGTTATGGTTTTTAAGTTATTGTTTAAGTTATTTTAATCTTATTAAATTCCTTTAAATGTTTCTGTACCATTTTCAGTTCGTCGTGGTGATGTCTTGTCAGCATGGAGTGGCATCCGTCCTCTAGTCAGAGACCCAAACAAATGCGACACGCAATCCCTAGCTCGGAACCACATCATTGAAGTGTCTGAGGATAATCTGATCACCATTGCTGGTAAGTTGCGAGTCTTGTCAATCAATTATTTAAAGACTTTGTTATTGACATTATAAAGAAGGTGGTGAGCTGGCATGCCGGGGAAAAATGCTTACATTCTGAGTTCAAATTCTGCCAAGGTCAACTTTCGACCCTTTAGAATTGGAATTTTTGAAAAGTAAAAATTTTGCATTATGTAGCTTGTTATTCTCTTCAAGTGAACATTTTTCTGGTTAAAATACACTAAACAATCGCAACACAGCAGTCAAAAAATCATAAAGAATAGGGATTTTCATAGAAAAAAAGGCACCTTTTTGATGTAAACAATTTTTGGTGTTAAACAAAATTTTTGTATTTTTACCTTTTGCTCAATTTAGAATTTTAATATTTTTACCTTTTGCTCAATTTAAAATTTTAATATTTTTACCTTTTGCTCAATTTACCTGGATTTACCTGTAATTAAAGTCACTTTGAGACAAAAGTTATGCAATAGAATTGATTAAGAACCCTTTCTTTAATTATGTTCCAAATATCACATTAATATGTTGATAAGTAAAAAAGTTGCAGCTATTTAATGAAACAAGCCTAAATTCATGATTATTTTAGAATTTAATTGAAACTCATGAGGGGTGTATTTTGGTCAGAAATATAGTAACGAAAGGGTTAACATGGTCCGATTTGAATTTTTTCTTCTACAGAAGGAAGAGCAAGCCTTCTTCTATCATACTCTCAATTTTGGTCAACTTGCGCTGCAGGGTCTCGGAGGAGATAGTGTTAGTTGAAAGCTACCAAACCTGCCATACACAGACAACTTCAGCTTTATAAAGATTTCGTTCAATAAACATTTCTTATTTTGAACATTAGCATTTATTTCATTAGTGTTCATCTACCATGTAAATAATAATTCATAATTCTAGTATCACTGTAATATTATTATTGTAGCTATACCACAATGGCTCAATGGTTAGAGCGTTGAGCTTACGGTTGTGAGCTCGAATCCCGGACCGGGCTGCGTGTCGTGTTCTTGAGCAAGGCACTTTATTTCACGTTGCTCCAGTTCACTCAGCTGTAGAAATGAGTTGCGACGTCACTGGTGCCAAGCTGTATCGGCCCCTTTGCCTTTCCCTTGGATAACACTGGTGGCATGGAAAGGGGAGGCTGGTATGCATGGGCGACTGCTGGTCTTCCATAAACAACCTTGCCCGGACTTGTGCCTCGGAGGGTAACTTTCTAGGTGCAATCCCATGGTCATTCATGACCGAAGGGGGTCTTTACCACAGTGGTTGAAATATATATCTCCATTAATATTTGTTATGTACTCTACTTTAAGAAGGAAATAAAACATAAGTGTCAATTTATATAAAGAATATAATGGCAACAACATTGACTTCTACAGGGGGAAAGTGGACCACTTACAGACATATGGCTGAAGAAACCATCGATAAAGCAGTCAAGGTTTGTGGATTGAAACCAAAAGTTCCGGCCTGTCAGACCAAGGGTCTTCTGCTAGATGGCGCCCACGAATGGTCACCAACTTTGTTTATCCGGCTTGTACAAGACTTTGGCTTTGAAAATGAAGTAAGGTTTTAATTCATGTTAAAACAGCTTCTTTTATTTTTTTCTCTTTTTGTGTGAAACTTTTGATGTTGTTTAGCCCTCGGTAGGTTAGCCTTGATCGATGAGAACTATGGTAAAAAGTATTCAAGCCATGACCATCCTGTTCTTCTTGGACATTGTGTATTTAAGATCAAATTATCCAATGTGTTGCTTCATTTCCAAGAGAGTAAGATGGAATTTGAGGGAGATTTGGTTGCTATTTTTTTTTGTAGCTTGAACAGCCGTGTGTCTACCCACCAAAATTGTTGGCCTTGTACCTAAATCAGAAACCATTATTATCTGTGCAGGTGGCACGTAAAAAGCACCCACTACACTCACGGAGTGGTTGGCGTTAGGAAGGGCATCCAGCCGTAGAAACACTGCCAGATCTGACTGGGCCTGACGAAACCTTCCAGCTTCACAGACCCCAGTTGAACCGTCCAACCCATGCTAGCATGGAAAGTGGACGCTAAATGATGATGATGATGAGAGAGCAGCGCATATCATCAAAGTGACACTGGGATACAAATATATGAAGCCCAATATACCCAAAGTGACTATCCATCTGATAAGGGCACACTAGACACATGCATCACAACCATATGTGCATGATAAACAGTGCATGACCTTGCATGTGGGGCCCAGTTAGAATTTTCTTCAGGCCAAGCAGCCTGTCCTGCTCAATAGGTCCCTGAATGAAACACGGTTGCAGAGGGAAATTATTCAAACCCCAATGAATCCATCTCAGCCTGTGTCTATGATGTTCCCCAACTGCTCATGATCGGAGATGCACATATCGTCAGCCACTAAGCGACATACTCAACGGAGCAAGCTAATCTGTGGTATTGAGCAGAATATTTGCTGCAGCTCATCATTTTAATCCTAGACATTATCGTTACTATCATTGGCATTAGGAAGGGCATCCAGCCGTAGAAACATTGCCAGATAAGACGAGCCTGGTGCAGCCTTCTGGCTTCCCAAATCCCCGGTCGAACCGTCCAACCCATGCTAGCATGGAGAACGGACGTTAAACGATGATGATGATGATCATCATTATATAAGGCAGTGAGTTGGCACAATCATTAACATCCCAGGCAAAATGCTTAGCAATATTTTGTCCATCTTCACGTTCTGAGTTCAAATTCCACTGAGGTTGACTTTGCCCTTCATCTTTTCGGGATCGATAAAATAAGTACCATTTGAGTACTGGGGTCGATGTGATCAACTTGCTCCCCTCTCTGAAGTTGCTGGCCTAGTGCCAAGATTTATTATCATCATCATCATCATTATTATTATTATTATTATTATCATTATTATTATTATTATTATTATCATCATCATCACCATCATCATCATCATCATCATCATTATTATTATTATTATTATTATCATCATCATCATTATCATTATTATTATTATCCTTATTATTACTAGGCAGTGAGCTGCCAAAATTGTTAGCACGCTGGGCTTAGCGACATTCCATCCATCTTTGTGTTCTGAACTCAAATTCCGCCGAGGTTGACTTTGCCGTTCATCTTTTTGGGATCAATAAAATAAGTACCTGTTGATCACTGAGGTTGACATAATTGACTAGCCACAAAATTTTGGGTCTTGTCGCTAAAGTAGAAAGAATTATTATTATCATATAACTAAATATTGAAAAGAAGCAGGTGGAAGTGGTGATGATAATATTTGAGTTTTTTAATTTCATTTTAAATTCTAATGTATTTTGTTACCCTTTTTTTAGTTTGTTGTTTGTTTCTTTCTCATTTGTTTTTTTATATATTTTTTGTTTCCCTTATAGGTTGCACAACATCTTGCAGGGACATATGGAGACAGGGCATACAAAGTGGCTAAAATGGCTGGGATGACCGGTAAAAGATGGCCTATTGTTGGTCGGCGGCTGCATGAGGAATACCCTTATATTGAAGCTGAGGTAATATAACATGAAAAATTCAAGCTACATTCCTGGTTTACTTGGAATTTTAGGCTTGAGACAGGTGTAATTGTCTGGTAACAAGTTTGTTTCTCAATTACATGGTTCTGGGTCCCCCTCCCCCATTGCATGACACCTTGGGCAAATATCTTCTACTACAGCCCCAAGTTGACCAAAGTCTTGAGAGTGGATTTGGTGGATGAAAGCTGAAAGAAGCCTGTTACATGTGTGTGTTTGTGTTTATTGTCTCCTTGTCTTGATATTATGAGAGTGTAAGCAAGTGTCACCATCATGCAAGCAGTATTCTTTGATTCAATCTTTCATGAAAAATAAGTCTGGTCATGGGGAAACTTATGAAAACAAAACATTTGTACTACAGAGCCAGAGGCGGTTTTAGCCGGGTTGGTAACGAAAGGGTTAAACATTTCAACTGGCCTTGAAATAACCATAATACTCAAAAACTTGTGTTCAGCCAAAAGAATATTTACCAAAAGTTTGGCAAAGCATTTTAAGGGTCTTGGCAGCAGATTTACCAAGCTTACTTGGAAACAGGTGAGAGTTGGTGACAGGAAGGGTGTCCAGTCTTAGAAAATGCACCTCAATAAATTCCCTTGTACACATGTAAGCATGGAATAGTGGACATTAGAACAATGATGATGATGATGATGACTCTCAGCTAAATTCCCAATATAGCAGGAATTGGCAAATCCCATGTTAGAATCCAATCAAAGTAAAAACAAGCCGACCAATCAGAATAAAGATAAATCACTTATGCAGGATTAGGATTTTTAGTTGCAAGCATAGCTATATGGTTAATAAATTTGCTTTGCAACCATCTAGTTTCAGGTTCAATCCTACTTCATAGCACTTTGAGCAAATGTCTTTTTACGTAGCTTTGGCGACCAAATCATCCACACCCCGGTCAAACGGTCCAACCCATGCTAGCACGGAAAACGGACGTTAAACAATGATGATGATGAGAGTTTGCTCTGGTACTCCATCACTTTCATCTTTATCTCCTTCCCAACTACTATAATGTGTTGAAGCCACACCTGTGCTTGTTCCTCTATCATACTTCTGCCTTTCAACACCTGGCATAAAGCCACCTCCCCCCACTCTTAAATATACTCCCACTCAGTTGGGAAAGTTTGTTCCAGTTCTTTTCCTCTCTTGGCAAGTTATTCGGTGACCCCACTAGTGCTGGTGGCATGAAAAATGTACCTACTACACACTGCCAAAGTTGATACTGGTGCTTGGCACAGCCTTGCTGCTCACAGGATCCTCTCAAACTGTCCAACCCATGCCAGCATGGAAAATGATGATTTTTCTCTATCAACAAATCTAACCCTTTCCTTCCTGATTGATACAGATCAATACACCTAGATCACTACACCGAGGTACTTCACTTAATAAATTAGGTAGAAATTTTTTAGAACTTTTCTTCCATTCTCTGCTGACACTCTCTCCGATGTTCTCTCCATGTCTATACTTTAGAAGTACTGAAATCTCCTCTCTCTTTCTTTCTGTCACAGAACTCCCTATTAACCTTGTCTCTTCTTTCTGTAGGTCCGATATGCTGTTCGGGAATATGCTACATCCGCTGTTGATATTCTTGCACGCCGTACACGTCTGTCATTCTGCAATGCTATTGCAGCGGAAGAGGCCCTACCCAGAGTGGTAGATATAATGGCTGATGAACTTGGATGGGATGAAAAGCAGAAGCAGGTGAGTCCATAGTCTATAACTGTCCATGTTTCATTGTTGAACAAGGTTTCATTTTTACTGGTGTGGCTGTTTGGTGAAGAAACTTGTTTCTCATCCATGTGGTCTTGGGTTTAGTCCTGCTGTACAACACCTTAGGTAAGTGCTTTCATTTACAACACCAGGCTGACCAAAGCTTTGTGAGTGGACTTGATAGATGGATGGAAACAAACTCCTAGTATATACAGCTGAGGCAATATTTCATTATAATAGCCGTGTTTGTACCATACTTAATGTATACATCATCATCATCATCGTTTAACGTCCGCTTTCCATGCTAGCATGGGTTGGACGATTTTGACTGAGGGCTGGCGAACCAGACGGCCACACCAGGCTCCAATCTTGATCTGGCAGAGTTTCTACAGCTGGATGCCCTTCCTAACGCCAACCACTCCGAGAGTGTAGTGGATGCTGTTTACGTAACGATCATGCAAGGATGGTGCCCTCTGGCAACGATCACACTCGGATGGTGCTCTTGGCACCCTACTAGCACGGGCACGAGTGCCAGTAAGGCGACGCTGGTAATGATCACACTCGAATGGTGCCTTTTATGTGCCACTGGCACGGAAGCTGGTTAGCCACTCTGTCACATATAAGATAGTTTTGGTGAAGCATCGTGTGATATAACTTTAAAGAAGGCTGTTGTGTGAGGCCGGAACAATGCAAGAAGGTACTAATTAAACTACAAAAGGTAAAGAAGACAGGACAAAGATGCAGTTTTACCTTGTATTTCTATATTTTAGGGTGGTGTGTGTGTCTGCATTTGTCCCACTACTTGACAACTGGTGCTGGTGTGTTTACATCCCCATAACTTTGTGGTCCAGCAAAAGAGACCAATAGAATAAGTACTAGGCTTACAAAAACACTTAAGTACTGGAGTTGATACATTTGACTAAAATTTCTTCAAGGCGGTGCCCCAGCATGGCCAAAGTCTGATGACTGAAACAATTTAAAGATAAACTAAAAATTAATAATACATTGCTATTGTAATCTTGGCTGCAAAGAAAAGTTTTCATTCTGTGTGTGAAAATATCAACACAAATATAAATAATAATATATTTAATTAAATTAATTTGTTTCTTTTAGGTCTTTTTTTCAATTTTAATTTATTTCTGTAAATTCATTTTCACTGCGACTGACCAGGCCATCAGATGTTGCTAAACATCACTGGTCACAATGCACTTCGCATTGTTTTAGCCTTCAAATGACGCCACCCCACTGGCTAAGGCGAAAGAGTACAACAGGGATCGCTACCACCCCCTGCCGGAGCATCGTGGAGCTTTAGGTGTTTACGCTCACAACGCTTGGTCTGGGAATCGAAACCGCGATCCTACAACCGCGAGTCCGCTGCCCTAACCACTGGTCCATTGTGCCTCCACAAATTCATTTTATTTTCCTGAATTTATTTGCAGGATCAAATTGAACATTGCAAGAAGTTCCTTCGTCGGGAAATGGGTCTTGACCTCAAAACTGCTTCTGCCAACGTACCCATTAATTTCACAAAGGACGAAATCAATGAGTACATTGCTAAATTTAAATCACTGGACACTGACAACAAGGGCTTCATTACAGTCAATGACCTCAGGAAGAATTTCAAGGTAATTTAAACAGATTTTTTTTCTTCTTTTTTTTCTGAAATTAATTGACTTTTCTAATGATGATTCAAAGTCTATGAGATATTATCAGAATGTTTCTAGACTGCAAGGGTTGCCTCTGTTCTGGTCATTGTAAAAGTGTACACAGCTGATGACCATTACAAGTCATCCTTCTAAGTCAGTCTATAAGCAGGCTTCACGTTGTCAACTTGTATTCTATAATAACAGGATGTTCTATAACATTGTGTTAGTACACCTCTGTAATGTTTTTTTTTTCTTACATAATGGCTGACAAATCAGTGTCAAACTTTGCATGAAGCTTGGTAAATCTGCTGCCGAGACCCTTAAAATGCTTTGCCAAACTTTTGGTAAATATTCTTTTGGCTGAACACAAATTTTTGAGTATTATGGTTATTTCAAGGCCAGTTGAAATGTTTAACCCTTTTGTTACCAACTTGGCTGAAACTGCCTCTGGCTCTGTAGTACAAATATCTTGTTTTCATAAGTTTTGAATTAAAATCTTCCACCAAACCTTAGTCACAATTTATGTTCCTAACACTAGCTTAATGATAACTAAGTTATTTTACTAAAGTCTTTGTTATATTTAAAGTAATTGAAACAAACACAGAGCATCTCAAAATAAATACGGTAACAAAAGGGTTAAGATGACAAATTTAGGGAAAATTTGATGACAGAAAATTTACAAAATCATGATTTGAGGGTTGTTGCCATACAATCTCCAGCTCCCTCTAATGTTTGGAATGTGTTTTAGAGTCCATCAGGATTTTTTCATGGAAAACCCAAATGCACACTACAGGATTTTCATGAAACAGCAGTCATTCCCGTCAATTTTACTCCTGCCATATTTCCCTTGACCAGCACCCCAGAGACTTTGCTGTGTTTTATACAACAAAATTGAACCTAAAAGGGTGTCACTTCACTTTGGTCAATGAAATTAAAATGGAATTATTGGTGGTATTGAATAGCCTTCAAAAAAAGAATTATCACAACACCTCACTGCATACATTCCCAAGGGTATTATTTCAAAGGGAATGGTGTCCAAATATAAACAATATATGAAATCCACTATGGAATACTGGTGGACTATTTTTCACACCTGCTCCAGGAACTTTCTGATCCCACTTCTATTTTTGTTTTGCTTGTTTTAGTGGGGAGAAGGGTGTTCTGTACTGGTTGGTGGAGCATTTTAATGAAATCCAATTTTATATTTCAAGGTGCTTATTTCTATTTTGCCACTGACTATGCATGGTGCTACTTGCTTTTGGTTTTTATGGGTTCTCTTGGCACAGTAGATTAGTAAATAGTGGGGTAGTGGGGATAAATTTTAGTGTGTATTTGGTAGTAAGAAGCTAGGCAAGGATGGAGTTAAATCTGATAAAAATTTGATTGCCATTTCTAGCATGTTGAACTACCACATACAGGCTTTCTCATTGACTCAAACTGATATTTTAAGTTATGTATGGGAATAGCTAATACAGGTGTATTATTTTAACTGTAAAATAAAATAGTTAATACAGGTATGTATAAGTACGAGCGTGGCTCTGTGGCAAGAGGTTTGTTTCCCAACCACATGGTTTCAGGTTCAGTTCTACTGTGTAGCACTTTGGATTATCATTTATTACGGCAAGTTGGCAGAATCGTTAGTATGCCGGGCGAAATGCTTAGCAGTATTTCATCTGCTGCTACGTTCTGTGTTCAAATTCCGCCGAGGTCGACTTAGCCTTTCATCCTTTCAGAGTCGATTAAATTAGTACCAGTTATGCACTGGGATCGATATAATCGACTTAATCTGTTTGTCTGTCCTTGTTTGTCCTCTCTGTGTTTAGCCCCTTGTGGGTAGTAAAGAAATAGAAATAGGTATTTTGTCTGCCGTTACGTTCTGAGTTCAAATTCCGCCGAGGTCGACTTTACCTTTCATCCTTTCTGGATCGATTAAATAAGTACCAGTTACGCACTGGGGTCGATGTAATCGACTTAATCCGTTTGTCTGTCCTTGTTTGTCCTCTCTGTGTTTAGCCCCTTGTGGGTAGTAAAGAAATAGGATTATCATTTATTACAGTCTCAGACTGACCAAAGCCTTGTGAATAGATTTGGTAGACAGAAACTGAAAGAATCCCATCATATGTATGTAAGTGTGTGTGTGTGTATACAATGAGTGTATACAGATAAATTATCTAGGTGGATGCCATAAGAGCTCTTAGGTATAATCCAGGTTCTGGCTAACTGCATCAAGAAACATTTGAAGATGTACCAGTTTCCATATTCTTTGTAATTATATATGTATGTATACATGTGTGTGTGTGTGTGTGTGTATTTTCTTTTCTTGGCATTGTGTAGTAGTGGTAAATAGTTGTCACTGTCGTAGAAGCGGTGTCGTGCATTTCCAGTATTCTGCAAGAACGTATCTGGCCATGGAGAAACATTACCTTGCTTGGAAACAATTGAGAATCGGTGACAAGATGAACATCCGGCTGTAGAGAATCTGCCACAGATAGTGTCCAATCCATGCAAGCATAGAAAAGTAAAGGTTAAATGAGGATGATGGTAATTACTTTAGCTATATAGCACAGGAGTGGCTGTGTGGTAAGTAGCTTGCTTACCAACCACATGGTTCCGGGTTCAGTCCCACTACGTGGCGCCTTGGGCGAGTGTCTTCTACTATAGCCTTGGGCTGACCAAAGCCTTGTGAGTGGATTTGGTAGACGGAAACTGAAAGAGGCCCGTTGTATATATGTATATATATGTACGTGTATGTGTATGTATATGTTTGTGTGTCTGTGTTTGTCCCCCCAACAAAACTGGAAGTAGCTTTGTTCTTCATCTTTCATTTATGATGGTAGCATGTAATTTGAGGGTGAATTGGCTGTTATTTATGGCAGATTTAGTGAGTATAGAGATACTTCATCACTGACTTGTGTGAAAGGGTATGCAGCCATAAAGGTGTGGAGAGATCCTGGCACTGATCACTCAACCATAAAATGTTTGGGGTTATCTGAGCAATAAAGGTTAACTAGGATCATATATCGATGCTTTTGAAATGATTTGAAATCAATGTGCAAAGGTGCCACTAAAAGATGGTAAAGATGCTACCAAAACATCAGACAATGATGTGAAAAATCTGAGATTCTTTAGTTGTGTCTTCTCTTTTCTACCACTACTTAAATGACTTCTGCTCTTTCGCAGTTGACTGGTCTCAGGTCATCTGCTCTTGGCCTACTCAGCACTCTTTCTCTTCTCACCCCTGCTGTACTGTGCTAACCACTAGAACCAGTCTTCCTTGCTCTGCACATGATTTTTCCTGAAGCATTAACTTGTGACTGCTCAAGAGGAATGTTAACAGCATTAGCTTTTGCAGGCACAGGACTGGTGAGCACAACCACTACTCAAAAGCCAAACTAATAAATATATATTACTTTAACAAAGATAGGATTTAAACGTGAGCTACTATAAGTTTCATGTTTTGATATTACAGCAATTGGACAAACTTGTACAGCAGTACTCTGTACTATCCTTCAGTCTTTCAGGCTAATACATGACATGCTGTACAAGCTCATCTGATTATTGTAATGAGAACTTGAAAGTTATAGTATAGTAAGCTCACATTTAAATCCTGTGTTTGTTAAATATTTATCTTGCAATGGATGAAGTACATTTTTTGTTGATCCTGCCAATAATGAAACAGTACACTATATATATGTGTGTGAATGCATGTATGTATATATATATATATATATATATATATATATATATATATATATATACCAAGAAAGTTAGGGGTTGTGGATCCAACCCACTAAGGGATAATACTTATCCAATATACTGTTGGTATAATACCCAATTATTAATACACAAGTGTTTTTAATTGCAATACAATAAAGTTACTTTTATTAAATGGGTGAAGGTAAAGAAATATTTTACCATTAATTTATATTACAAATCAGAAAATGGAGAAGCACATTAGTTAGTTCATCAACTTTAGGACATTAAAATTTTGACTTATATATTTATCAAAACGACAACCATAATAACATACATACATAAAGTATATTATACAATGCATATAAGATAAGAATACAAGCAGTTATTAAAAAACATGAATATACATTATTAAAATCACTTACAGCTGTTTCAGCCTATAGATAATAGCGACTCATTGTGCCTATATTAGTCAAGTGTATTGAGGTGATAGGCAGTTGAAAATGAGGTACTTATATATATCCCTAGGCCTCGTCAGAGATTATAAAGTACAATCATAAAATATAAATATATATATGTGAAAAAAAAAATACACACACTTTTTAATATACACACACACATATATATATATATACACACACACATATATACATATACACATATAGACATAATTATACATATACATCCATATCCATGGGTACATATATAATATTTAATTATTACTAATATTATTATCATTATTAATAATAATAATAATAATAATATTAAATTCTGTGTATTCTTCTATACACAATACATAGTATAAGAAATTAAAATATAGAATATACTCTAATATATAATATAAACAGATGTTTATGAAAGATTTAAGCTTATTAATTTTACAATCACAGTCAATATATTCATATATCATACAGTTAATATATAGTTATTTCAGTATTATTCTTCATACACACATATATATATATATGTGTGTGTGGGCAACAAACACATGTATATGTATGTATATATATATATATACGTACGCACAAATATACACCAATACATATATGAAATTTTTTTCTTTTCAGCATACAAAAAATATATACATACTTATTACAACATATTATGCGTAATAATATTTCACAGACTAAGAGATAAGAGATAAACTACGTGAGCTAATTTATTCGTTATTTATTAATACTTTAGTGGTTTAAATCTAACGGGGATTGGGGAGAAATTATTTTTAATCGTAAGCTAAATCTATTATTTCCTAGGTCATTGTTCATCTGACTACTATTATTATTATACTTCCTATTAGTTTGACTTATATTACTAGTAATCTTCCTATTATTATTACTGTTATTACTATAATTAATATTATCATTATTCCTATTATTATTATTATTGTTATTGTTATTACCTATAGTGTTGTCATTATTATTTTTATTATTGTTGTTATCACTGATTGTGGCATTTCTATTATTGTCATTTCTGTTATTATTATTATTATTATTATTATTATTATAGTTGGTGCTATTTTTATTCATGTTTATATTATTTTTTCTACTTAGATAGAAATTGTCAAGTTTTCTATTGTTAATTGAGGATATGATGGTGGCTAGGTTATGAGTTAGACTATATCCTATTCTTATTGTTTTTTTTTATTAATTATCTCCCAATATTTGTTTTTTCCTTTTTCAAAATGTTTGTTTATTATATTGAAAATATTTTTCACTATATTATTTTTTACTTGCATAGCACAAGGTATTCTTAACCATAAAGTATCTATTTCATTATTTTCCTTATAAGGGTTTCTTATATTATTTGTAATTTCCTACTTTAATAATTTTTATAATTAATAGTATTCTTTTTGTTATAATTTATACTAAATATTTCGTTATTGTTATTATAATTAGTATTGGTTTTACTATGTCTAATATTATTATCATTATTTATTATGGGATTTCTAATCCTATTTTTACTATTATTACTATTTTTATTTTTTTTATTATTGTTGTTATTTTTCTTTTTATTTGGTGTTAATGCTATATTTATCTAAACTGTATTTGTTGTTATTATTCTATCATGAGTTTTAAAGTTAATATTATTGGAGATATATTTTATTTTACTATTATATCCTGCATTATGTAATGCTCTGTTGTATTTTTCCTTATGTCTATTAAATATTTCTTCATTAGAAGATAGGTTAGAAATTCTTTTACTTATGTTTAGTTGTAGGGCTTTTTTTTATTTCCGGACAGTGATTACTGGAATTATTTATATATCTTAAATTAGAATTTTGTTTCACATTAGGTTCATAGAGTCCAGTATTAAGGGTGCAATTAACATCTAAATAACTTATAGAATAATTTTCATTTTCAATGGTTATGGATAGACCAAAACTATTAAAGAATTTATGTAAACGTTTTTTAAGTATTTCTAGATGTCTATTCGAAAGATTCTTAACTAGGAATAATGCATTGTCTCTATAAAGACTACCAGTTAATTCAGGGAATTCCTTACCTATATTGTCTAATAAATAAAGACCTACCAGGTCAGTCGTTTCTGCTGAGTCTGACGATCCCATTGTAATATCAAATAAGTCTGGTGTGTCTTTTCTAGCCCATAGTTTGTTATCAAATTCTATAACAGTTTTGTGTGCAGTAAGTATTACTTTTATTTCTCTCATGCTAAGATTTGTGTGTCTCCTTGCAAATATTAGAGCACTATTAAGTACTACAGGGTTTATCGATGCATAATAATTTTTTATATCAATTTGAATTAGTTTATAGTTTATCCCATTATCAATCTTAATACTTGAAAACCAATCTAATGCACCTTGTGTGTTTTTCCATAAATTAAGTTTAATTTTATTTCTAATTATAGGTATGCATTTATCTAAAAGTATTTTACTTTATTTACCTAAGTCTTATTTATTTGGACAGATTAGTCTGCCCTGTGTTTTGTTAGGGAAGTTCTCCTTATGGTTCTTAACTGTTATACGTGGTCTTATAAGAGTGAATGGTTCAGTTTTATCTTCTAAATTAAAATCAAACATATTTCTAGCTTCAACGTTTATCTTAGTGTAGCATAAGGTACAACCTTATATTTTTTTCTTATTTCCTTATATAATAGTTCATGGTATATGTAAGTGTCTATGTTATATATGTTTTCCAGTCTTATCGGATGAATGTATCTGTATGTATGTGTGCATGTGTATATGTGTATATTTGTATACTTCTACATATATACGTTTACAGTATATGATGTATATATAAAATTATATAACAAAAGTTTGGATTAAATATTTGTTTGTTTAGTTAACTAATTAATTAGTCCACCTAATAAGTAGTGGTTTTGTATGTTTTATTAAGATATTGTAGAGAAAAAATCATGAATTACTTCCTCTTGCTCACTATGTCTTATAAATATATAAATTAAAAGAAATACTGAATACCTATTAAGTATAACGGTAAATAGATAATTAAATGAATAGAGAGATATTATTGTAAAATTAATAAATAAATAGTTGGATAATTAAGTGACAATAAAATTTTATATGGATTTCTACAGTATACACTTAAATAAAAAAATAACCAGGCACCGAAAATATATCTACGATAAATATGGTTTTAAGCATAAATAAAAAGAGAAAATTTGGTCAGTTACAATAAATATTTATAAGTATTTATAACAGTAATGAATATAATTTAACTTATGCAAGTATAGCTAATATATGAATTTATTGTGAATGTTTAATAACTAATTTGAGAGTAAATTTAACAATTTGCATTGTAATAACAGGATATAAATACAGTGAATTTGATTTTTTTATCTATTGTAATTCTTTTCCAAATTATTACAAATTTGTACTTCAAACTTATACCCATTTAGGTTAGTAAGAAAATATACATTAAAAAATCACAGTTTTTATATAAAGTAAAATAAAATATTACATTATTTTTCTTGTTAATGTTATTATGTAGGTTAGTACATATATATATATGTGTGAGTGTGTGTGTGTATCTGCTTATATATGTCTATATGTATTGGTATGTACGTGTATATATGTATATATAAAAATATTATTAGCATTTTCAATTGTTTATGATCTATTTACAATTAGTTTTACTCATTCGGTTTTCAATCAACCAACTGTAACCGAGACAAAGAAATTCAAATTTGTTAACCAATTAGATTTAGCTTATGATTAAAAATAATCTCTCCCCAATCCCCGTTAGATTTAAACCACTAAAGTATTAATAAATAACGAATAAGTTAGCTCACATAGTTAATCTGTTATCTCTTAATCTGTGAACTTTTATTACGCATAATATGTTGTAATAAGTATGTATATATTTTTTGTATGATGAAAAGAAAAAAATTTCATATATGTATTGGTGTATATTTGTGCGTATGTATATATATATATACATTATACATGTGTTTGTTGCCCACACACATATATATGTGTATGAAGAATAATACTGAAATAACTATATATTAACTGTATGATATATAGAGAATACCAAACGAGTTCCCTATGGATACCGTATTTATTACGAGTGGCTTGTAAATGTATCTAACGAGCGAAAGCGAGTTAGATACGTTTACAAGCCACGAGTTGTAATAAATACGGTATCCATAGAGAATGAGTTTGGTATTTTATTTATTAAACACGAATAAACGACCATATTTTATTAACCCAATAACTAAATTCTTCACGTTTAGTTGTAACTTATGAATGACAAAAGTAGTGCCGTCACCATGACGTGGGTCATCACCATGGATTGACCAATCAGAAGCAGCGCTCGCAGTATCTGACATATGTTAGATACCAAAAATATCTCAAAGTGTTCTCACTCACATGTGTGTAATAAATGAATATATTGACTGTGATTGTAAAATTAATAAGCTTAAATCTTTCATAAACACCTGTTTATATTATATATTAGAGTATATTCTATATTTTAATTTCTGATACTATGTATTGTGTATAGAAGAATACACAGAATTTAATATTATCATTATTAATAATGATAATAATATTAGTAATAATTAAATATTATATATGTACTCATGGATATGGATGTATGTGTATGTTCCAGTATATATAATTGTCTATATACTTGTATGTATGTATAATTATGTCTATCTATATATATGTGTATATGCATGTATATATATATTAAAATGTGCGTATATTTTGTTTCACATATATATATTTATATTTTGAGTGGCTGTGTGGTAAGTAGCTTGTTTACCAACCACATGGTTCCAGGTTCAGTCCCACTGTGTGGCACTTTGGGCAAGTGTCTTCTACTATAGCCTCGGGCCGACCAAAGCCTTGTGAGTGGATTTGGTAGACGGAAACTGAAAGAAGCCCGTCGTATATATGCGTATATATATATACGTGTGTGTGTTTGTCCCCCTAGCATTGCTTGACAACCGATGCTGGTGTGTTTATGTTCCCGTTACTTAACAGTTCGCCAAAAGAGACCGATAGAATAAGTACTGGGCTTACAAAAGAATAAGTCCCAGGGTCGAGTTGCTCGATTAAAGGCAGTGCTCCAGCATGGCCACAGTCAAATGACTGAAACAAGTAAAAGAGAGTACTTTATAATCTATGATGAGGCCTAGGGATATATATAAGTACCTCATTTTCAACTGCCTACCACCTCAATACACTTGACTAATATAGGCACAATGAGTTGCTATTATCTATAGGCTGAAACAGCTGTAAGTGATTTTAATAAATGCTTGTATTCTTATCTTATATGCATTGTATAATATACTATATGTATGTTATTATGGTTGTCGTTTTGATAAATATATAAGTCAACATTTTAATGTCCTAAAGTTGATGAACCAACTGTGCTTCTCCATTTTCTTATTTGCAATATATATATATATGAATAGAGAG
>NC_043019.1:20486529-20556529 GCF_006345805.1 Octopus sinensis | reverse complement strand
GCAGGCCAACAGAAAAAAGAGTGAGAGAAAGTTGTGGCGAAAGAGTACAACAGGGATCGCCACCACCCCCTGCCGGAGCCTCGTGGAGCTTTAGGTGTTTTTACTCAATAAACACTCACAATGCCTGGTTTTTTGGAATCGAAACCGCGAGTCTGCTGCCCTAACCACTGCGCCTCCACATGTATATATATATATATATATATTGTTGTATTTAGGAATGGTCATTTTGCCAGTTTAGTCAATAACACTCGCACTATATATTTGGTGTTATTTTACTTCAGCGTTATTTATTTTTTACATTAATCTTAATCTTATTTTGGTCAGAGTTCTTTCGTCACACTCCTGTGACCTCATCAGGCAAAATGACCATTCCTAAATACAACAATATCTGTTTCAATACACGATTTCACATCAAAAATCTTGCAAAACGAATATATATATATATATATACATATATATATATACATGTATGTGTATATATATATATATATATATATATTACATGTATGTGTATATCCGGTTCTTGACTGAAGATTGAAGGCTTCGAATGTCCCGTCCGTGTTTTTTGTGTCGTCATCAAAATGTTTTGTGTTCTTGTCCCAGTTTGTATTTTTTATACATATATATATATATAATTATAATTATCATTTATTTCAGTAAAAGACAAACAATGATAATATTTCTAACTTGCGGATAAACATTTCTTGTTTCTCACAGAAAAGTAACCAAATTGTTAGCGAGGACCATCTCCACCAAATTTTGCAAGAAGTTGATCTGAATAAAAACGCACAAGTTGACATGGGAGAATTCCTGCAGGTAATTTTTTTTTTTTTTTACTCCAATGTATTTGAAACCTTGAAATTTTTGTTTGTAAATTTTGCAGGAAATGAGCAACCATCACATAATGTCAAGACAAGGTACACACACAGTGTCTTCTTTTAGATTTTGTCTCCCAAATCCACTCACATAATGATGTTAATACATACACACATATTTAGAAACATATATATATATATATATATATATATCATCGTTTAACGTCCGTTCTCCATGCTAGCATGGGTTGGACGGTTCGACCGGGGATTTGGGAAGCCAGGAGGCTGTACCAGGCTCCAGTCTGATCTGGCAGTGTTTCTACAGCTGGATGCCCTTCCTAACGCCAACCACTCCGTGAGTGTAGTGGGTGCTTTATAATAAATTAATAAATAAAATAAAACATATGCATATATACATACATATATGTACGTACCTACCTCTACATGTATATATGGGTACAGGACACCAAAAAAACGTCGAATACAATGAGAAACGAAAACATAAACACAAAACCAAGGAAATGGACATGTTTCTTAAACAACGAAAAAATAGAGTACAGGACATACAATACAAGGAAAATTCCCCTTCTTCAGTCGCCTTTGTTTCATCTACTCTGTGTTTCGAATGTCAAGGCGAGACACGACTTTAATGAAACATTCCTTCCCGCGAAAAGCAAATGAAATATTATTTGAGATTTTTTTGTGGAGGGGTAAAAATGGTAACAAAAACAGGACAGTAACGACAGTACAAAATATAAACAGTAAAAGACAGGATAAGGAGAATAACAGTAACACAGACAAGAAGGGCTGTTAAGCCGAACGAGATAAAATATTACGAACAATATATATATATTATATATATATATATATATATATATATATATACATTAGTTTAAAAGCTGCACTCCATGTGGACTTTTAAGCTGGCTCCTGTAGAGGGCTAATTGGGCTTGTGGCCCAAAACCAAAGACAGCAATAATAATAAAGCATTTATTGGTACCCCACTAATGCGGTATTACTTTAAATTCAGTTTAAAGGAAAAACTTGTAACTTCACAAATTTTTGGAGTTCTTTTAAAATTTGAATAGAAGATGTGTGTGTATTGTGACTTTGTGTTCATCCCCCACCACTGCTTGACAACTGGTGTTGCTGTGTCTATGTTCATGTAACTTAGCAGTTCAAAAGAGGCCAATAAGAAAGTACCAGGCATAAAAAAAGAAAGAACTGGTGTCGATTTGTTCAATTAAAATTCAAGGCGGTGTCCCAGCACGGCCGAAGTCTAATGACTGAAAACGATAAAAGAACCACTAAATTCCTTAGTAAAACTTAAAGCTAAGGGAGGTAACTCTTGTACCTCTCATGGTTGCTTTATGTGCTAGAAATAGCAACCCCAAATGCTTTTAAATCAGATCCCAATGCTGGATGTGCAAGAACCAACTGAAGGGCATATTTTCAATCCCGAGATCATCCTGATTCCAAAAAGGTATAATATGTCTGTATAGAGCAAATATAGGCTGAGATACAGGGGTCCCAGACAGACAGAATGTCGCTTTTATTAATATAGATATACCTACATACACACACATACATATATCAGTTTTCTTTCAGTTTCCATCGATCAAATCTACTAACAAGACCTTGGTTAGCCTAGGACTAGTGTAGAAGACACTTGCTTAAGGGGCTACACTGTAAGACAGAACCTGAAACCATGTGGTTGGGAAGCTATGCCTGTGTGTGTATATATATATGTGTGTGTATGAGAGAGAGAGAGTAAAATTTCTCACTGAAGAACAGTATAATCTAAGTTGATTTATCTCTTTCTGTCTTTCCAGATGATGAGTGCACTAAAGACTGGTGCCATTTCTAACAGCCGATTTGCATATGCTGTACGTGCTAAAGAGAGTGCTGTGATACCTGTTGAACGCAGTGGTGGTGGTGTCTAGGCGTTTTTCCATCTTTTTTCTTTTATTTTAACCAAATGGGAATTAAATCCGTTTGCACACTTTAGAATTATGTAATGATTTATTTTATGTCTTGATATTAGTGAAACAGAGATAACCTCTTGGAATCTCATTTGGGAGTCAGATAAATTCATCATCGCATGCCTGACCATTATTGGTAAATTCATTGTCATGCTTAACACATTGTTGGTAAGTGATTATTTTTTGGGGGGTGGGTATGCTTTTTTTTTATCCACAGAGAAAAAAACAGAATTGCCAAACATTAAAGTTTCCACATGCTCAATAGATATATCGCATATTAACAATGAACAAGAAATTCAGAAGCTTCCTCTCCCTTTTCGCATATATATGTTGGACATACAAGTCTTAACATACCAATTATTGATCTACTTAATGTTATAGATGCAGCACATCTTACATAACAGCATATATATATATATATATATACACTTGCGTCAGAAATTAATTAGCACTTCTCAAATTTCTACATTAAATAGGTTAAATCAATTAACCTATGAGCTGTTCAAAACGTCTTACGCGATGAGAAAATTTAGTATGGTGTGATTTCGGTCCTTGCGAGGCGCTACCTATATCTATTAAACAAAGGAAGATTTGTCTGCATCCGCACTCCAAGTTGTTGTTGCACTGCTATGTCAACATCATAAGGCTGTAGACTCTCAAACTGCTCTGCAAACAAAGTTACGTCATCGTTCTGCGCAACAGTGAACTCGCAACAAAGCAATAGTTCGAGATATGGCCACTAGGTGACAGCACATACCTTGAGTGAAGAGCAAATCAAGGGTGCTAATTAATTTCTGACGGTAGTGTATATGTATATATATATATATATAAACAGCATTAGATTAAAGTAGAATGGTTGTTAAGTGAGCAATAAGCATGAGTATTGGAGTCAATTCGTTTGAGTAAGAAAACCCTTTAAGCCAGTTCTCCAGCATTGCCGCAGTCCAATGACTGAAACAAGTAATAGATATACCAACACACACTCACATATATAATGGATCATCCCATAAATAATGCGTTTTTTTTATTCTTCTTTTATCTTTCAAAAGTAAGATAAACAAAGTTCTTTTTTAATCTAAAATATACTCTCCTTCATTTTCTACAATACTCTTCCATTTATCTGGTAGACTTGCAAGGCCTCTCTTCCAAAATTCACTTATCTGTGATGAAGAATACTTCTCCAGTACTATTCTGACCTCATCTACAGAATTCATATTTTTTTCATACCACATAATTTTGAAGACTACAGAATAAATGATAATCAGATTAGGCAATGTCCTGCAAATAAATGGGTGGGGCATCGTTTCCCATTCAAACTGCTCCATCCTTTGGAATGCATCATCGCTATAAGTGGCTGAACATTTTCCTGATGGAAGAACACCTTTCATCTTGAAACCAAAGATGGTCATTTTTCTTCTAGTGCTGACTTAAGCCACTCAAGCTGCTTGCAGTAGATCCCCTTTGTTATCGTTTGGTTTGGGTATAAAAGTTCAAAGTGGACTAAACCTTTCATATCCCATCAAACAGATAACATCACCTTACATGGATGAAGACCTTCTTTAGCCTGGGGTGCCTGTGTTTCTCCTTTTGCCACCCACTATCTGTGGCACTTGACATTTTTATGGAGAACCCATTTCTCATCACCAGTCACTATTCGGTCCAAAAAAGGTTCATTCGTGAGACATGACAATGAAGAAGAGCACACATTCACTCTCTGCATGCGATTAGACTCAGAAAGTTTGTGAGGAACCCATTGACCCAATTTTCTGACTTTTCTAATGGCATCAGATGTTGATGAATGGTTGAATGGACAAATCCAAGCTTCTCTGTCAGTTCCTCAACAGTTACAATGGAATTTTGTTCCACCAGGGTTTGCAGGACAGCCTCATCAAGATCTACAGATCTTCCAGGATGAGGTTCATCTTCTAGGCTGTAGTTTCCAGTTTGAAATTTCTGGAACCACTGTTGACACCAACTTGCACTTATTTCTGATCCCCATACACTGCATTAATATTTCTTGCACTTTCTGTTACATTGTTGCCTTTATTGAACTCATAAAGCAAAATATGCCGAATGTGCTCCTTTGTTACTTCTATTATAGATTTGAAAAAATAACTGCTAAAATCGAACTGCACTCTTCAAAACTTGTACTAAGAATAAGGACGAGGTAAAATTACTACCTGCTTTTATAGTAAGTTGATGCAGGTAGTTTATCCCATCCCCCTCTGACTTTTAGTTCATGCAATTGAAAAAAACCACATTATTTATGGGATAACCCAAAATATATATATGTGTATGTATGTTTGATAGAACAAATAACAGGGCTCATTATATGAGTAGATATGCTAATAAACATGTTTTTGTCATGAATAGAGAAGTTAAACTTACTTGGAAACAGAACTGCAAAAAGAATCTTATAATAATAATTATGCTTTTTCCTTCATCACTTAGCTTGTCTGTAACAATTTCATGTGATTAGTTGAAGGGGAAAGGGAGAGGAGGATGCAGAGCAGGAGGTGACGGTGAGTGAAATGTGTAATTTCTTTTTTTTAACTAAGTTTTTTTCTTCTGTTACTTAGCCTGTCTGTAACACTTTCACATGACTAGTTGAAGAGAAAGGCAAAGAGAGAAAAAGAGGGTAATGTGAAGAATGAAAGAGGGAGAGTGCTGTATAATTTAGTCCTTAAAAGTGTGCACAAAGTATATAAAGTGCATTAAGTAATCATCATATTCCAATTTCATTCACTTTTCAGTGATTAGCAAATTAGTGAATATCTTTTGATACAGACACAACACAGGCTACGCTTTCAGATTTTTTGGATAAAGTTTTCAGAAATAACCCAATAGGTTTACAATTAATTCCATGAAATATTCTCAGGTCCTACTAGTAATAAAATAAATAAAATGAACAGAAAATAGTCATTATGCCAATATTAAATTGAACATTGGTTCAATTCCACTCCTTAATTATTAATCAATTAGTTAAATATCTATCCAGTTAACTAATTGATCATTTGTTTGACTTGTTAGTTAACACTCAAACTTTTTTTTTTGTCAAAGTTCTTGTTACTATTTGCAACTTTTTCAGTGACTTCTCTCCAAGTCTGTTACAGAGGTCCTGTTTGTCTCTCTCAGACACTCCTGTTAAAGAATCCAGTATTTCAAGATATTGATATTTATTGGCAAATTCATTGGATTCCCTCAATGCTGTCTTTTACCATTCACTTAGTGACACGAAGAGCTTTTGCTCTTTGAGTTTATTTTTTTTTTTTACTGTTGACTAAATGTGAATTTTGCAGTAGATACAATCTTTTTAAAATAATGTTTAGCAAATTTAATATTTTACTGTGGATAAAAGCATGACAGTTTCACCAGATATGTTTTCGGCATGAGGACAAATTTATCGACAATCTATTGGGTGGTGTTGTAACTAGAGTCAAGCTATTCACCATTATGTAAATTAAACCCTAACAAATTTACAGTGACTCCCATCCCAATCTCTTAAAGACAGGAGTGAATTATTCACAGATTTTTTACCATCAAATAAGAAAGAATAAGGAACAACTTAATCTTTTTTTTTTTTAATGAAGCTTTTAACCCTTTCGTTACTGTATTTATTTTCAGATGCTCTGTGTTTCTTCCAATTATTTTTAATATAACAAAGAATTTAGTAAAATAACATCGTTATAATTAAGCTAGTTTTAGGAACATAAACTGTGGCTAAGGTTTGGTGGAAGATCTTAATTCAGAACTTTTGAAAACCAGACATTTGTACTAAAGAGCCAGAGCCGGTTTCAGCCAGGTCGGTAATGAAAGGGTTACTTACATATTATTTAAGAATTTATTTTACCTTTTTGTTTTATTTTTTAACTGGTTCTTTACAAACCAGTTTTGTTAAAAATTTGTTTTGTTGATATTAATCAAGAATATAGACATCATCATATTCTCTCTCTCTCCCTCCCTCCCTCCCCACCCAACACATTCAGAAATCAATCTCAACAGAAACTTGCCTGAATCTCAGCTCAGTTCAGAAATTAAATTTTGATTAAATTAAATGTTTTGGCATGGGGGGAAAAGAAAATGGCAGCTGCCTCCAAATATTTGGAAAGATAATCTGCTTATTTGCTCTTATTAAAAGAGACCATATATATTTTCAATAAGGATTGTAAAATTTTGGAGTCTTATGCATTTAACTTCATTGTTTTAGCTTTCATGCACTCATATAAACAGTGCACTAATACTATACATATATATACATATAGATATATATACATATATATATATGTGTGTGTGTGTGTGTGTGTGTGTGTGTGTATGTATATATATATATATATATATGTAGGAGTGGCTGTGTAGTAAGAAGCTTGCTTCCCAACCGCTTGATTCCAAGTTTAGTCCCACTGTGTGACACCTTGGCCAAGTGTCTTCTACTATAGCCTCGGGTTAACCATAGCCTTGTGAGTGGATTTGGTTGACAGAAGCTGGAAGAAGCCTGTCATATATATATATATATATATATATATATATTTGTGTGTCTGTATTTGTCCCCCCACCATCACTTGATAGCCAATGCTGGTGAGTTTATGCCTCCGTAACTTAGTGGTTGAGCAAAAGAAACCAATAGAATAAGTACCAGGCTTACAAACAAGTACTGGGGTTGATATTTTTCAACTAATACCCTTTAAGGTGATGCTCCAGCATGGCCACAGTCAAATGACTGAAGCAAATAAAAGAATATATATATATGTAAATGTTTGGTAACAGGCTAAATATATAAGTGCTGTGCACAAAACTCTTGGCACTTGGAGTCACTTTGTAACTTTTACCAATTAAAAATACAATAAACACTCAGGGGTCAGAGGAAGGTCTCAGTGGAGAGTCTTTTGTAATTAATGTATTTTTGGTGGTGGTAGCAGAGGAAAGGCAGGTGGGGGGCAAGCATTTGGTACTATTTCTCAGTAACGGGTATAGGGATAATTTACCTTTACCAGAATCTCAGCAAAATTCCTTCAACACATAGTACATATATATATATATATATTTGTGTGTGTGTCAAAGCTTCAACCCTTTCCATGTAAAAGAAAATATGATGCTCTCTAGAGAATGGTATTGAGTAATCTTTCAGTTTGATTATGACACCCAATATATACATAGTCAGACTGTTGAATTAGGATCAGATTTATTTAATTGCTAAACAATTATATTTTCCCGACATTGTTAAATATACAATGTTGTATATTTATATAAAGATTCATTCATCCTTAAACTTTTCTCTCTTTTTTTCTCTTTAATATTCCACTCATTAAATATCATTAACTTAAATATTGTTTTTTTTTCATAGCATAGCATGGGATTTTAAATTTATTTAGTGTTTAAAGAAGTCTATTTTCTGATGCCAACAAAAAGCATGCTTTCTTGTATATTTATTTACTGATTCATTCATTACTACACTTGCAAGTACACACAAAAGTATGTTTCTGTGAAGGCCAGGAAAACGACTGAAGCATACCTAAAGCTGTTTGTACTTGGCAGTTAAATGAAAAAAAACATCAGCCACTGAGTAATCCTTTGTTTTGTTACTTATATTATAGTTATTTCTATTTAATGTATCTAAATTAATGGAATGTTCAAACACAAAAATGCTTATCTCTAATAAAACTAATTACCTTAGTTCTGTAACTAATCAATAACTTAATGGATTGAACTATACTCAGACAAATACAAAATACTTTCAATCAACAAAACCAACCTCCAATATTTTTTATTTTAAAATAAATTGTTAATCTTATAAAAACAAATAAACTGGGAGTGGGAGCAGTTTTAAATCTATCCAATTCCTCATCAGCATCTTTAATTAATACTAATTGTTCTACAAGATGATGTATGTACTGCCCTTGGTTTCATCTTGCGAAGCTACTAAATTGAAAAGAAAAAAAGAATTTTCTCATTTGTCATTTCATGTTATCTGACCAAAAAAAATAAAGTGTTTTTACCTGAATAAAATAAAGCTTTTCATCATTTTCTTCTTTTCTCTCTCTCTTTTATATGGTTCTTACCGAGAATACAGCAACCTCTTTAGCACTGGTGCCACAATAAAATGCACCAGTATGCACTTTCGACTGGTTGGAAGGTATATGCGCAGGATGTAAACCTTTCCTTTAAAGATCAAAACTGTATATGCCAAATTATTGGGTTATCTCATAAATAATGCGGTTTTTTTTATACTTCTTTTAATTAAGATAAACATTTTTTTTTAAATGAAGGAGAATATATTTTAGATTTTAAAAAAAATCATGCTAGCATGGGTTGGATGATTTGACTGAGGTCTGGTGAACCAGATAGGAGCCTGGCACAGCCATCTGGTTCGCCAGACCTCAGTCAAATCATCCAACCCATGCTAGCATGGAAAGCAGACATTAAACGATGATGATGATGATTTTTTTTTTTAAATCTAAAATATATTCTCCTTCATTTTCTACAATGTTCTTCCATCATTCTGGTAGACTTGCAAGGCCCTTCTTCCAAAATTCACTTATCTATGATGAAAAATACTCCTCCAGTACTGTTCTGACCTCATCTACAGAATTAATATTTTTTCATCCAAATGATTTTGAAGACTGCAGAATAAATGATGGGACAATGTCTGGCGAATATGGTGGGTGGGGCATTGTTTCCCATTCAAACTGCTCCAGTCTTTGGAATGTCATCCTCGCTGTATGTGGCCAAGCATTATCCTGATTGAAGATCACCTTTCGTCTTGAAACCAAAGATGGTTGTTTTTCTTATAGTGCTGACTTGAATGACCAAATCCAAGTTTCTCTGAGAGTTCTTCAGTTACGACGGGATTTTGTTCCACCAGGGTTTGCAGGATATCCTTGTCAAGCTCTTACAGATCTTCCAGGACAAGGCTCATCGTCTAGGCTGTAGTTTCCTGCTCGGAATTTCTGGAACCACCATTGACACAGGCTTGCACTTATTGTCCAATCCCCATATACTGCATTAATATTCCTCACACTTTCCATTGCATTGTTGCCTTTATTGAACTCACAAAGCAAAATATGCCAAATATGCTCCTTTGTCACTTCCATTATAGCTTTGAAAAAAATAACTGTTAAAATCGAACTGTATTCTTCAAAACTTGCACTAAAAATAAAGTAGTTTATCCCATTCCCATCCGAATTTTAGTTCATGCAATTGGAAAAATCACATCATTTATGGGGTGACCCAATATATTTAAATTAAGCCAATGATTTGGAAAACAACCTCATTCTTTATACTAATAAAATTTTAACTTCCTAAACAAATTGAAATCTTACTCCTACCTGGAGTAGTGTAAGTTATTGAAGGCTTATGTTCAGTAATTTTGTAGTGTGTGAGCAGATTTCAATTTGATCAGTCCTCAGACCCCTCTTATTCATCTCCTCCAGGTAATAACAGAGGAATTCAAGACAGGATTCCCCTGGAAGCTCCTCTATGCTGATGACCCTGCTCTAATAGCTGAGTCACTATCAAAACTAGATAAGTTTCAGGTGTGGAAGCAAGGTCTAGAATCGAAGGGCCTTAGAGTCAATCTAGCAAAAACCAGTCTTAGTAAGTAGGAAGGCAGACAAATCACCAATCCCTTCAGGTAGACGGCCCTGCTCAATCTGTAGAAAAGGTGTAGGTAGAAACTCCATAAAATGTACCTGATGTAAGCTATGGACACATAAGTGGTGCAGCAATATCAATGGGAAAAATAACTTATACTACCAAAGATGCTATTATGGTAAAGCAGCAGCAGGAGAAATACATAGCGAAAGATAAACATCTGTAGTTGGCTTTTGTTGACTTGAAGAAAGCTTTTGACAGGGTCCCCTGTACTTATTTTACTGGCTCTGAAAGGATAAAAGATAAGGTCAACTTCAGTAAAATTTGAACTCAGAATGTTAAGACAGATGAAATGGTGCCAAGCATTTTGCCTAGCATGCTAAAGATTGTGCCAACTCACTGCTCTCAAAAAAAAAAAAGGAGGAGGGGGTTAAAATATTAATAAATAAATGCAAAAACCAGGCATTGTTGTTCATTTTTTTCTTTTTTTATGACAATTTTTGGTTTGTTTCAATTTTAGTATAAAAAAGTGGAAAAAAAGCTACATGTGAATATCAGCAAACAGCTAAAAAAAATTCTTATGGCTTTCTGTATGAATTATTTCAGTCTTTGAGATGAAAAATGGTATTCTGAAAGGAAAGAGGAATGCTGACATACATGAACAGGAGGAGGAAAGAAATGTTTTTTTATGCAAAGTCAAGTGAAAGTCAGTCAAATTTATGTCGCTACCACACTCGCTCACACCAACACAAAAATTCAATTTATCAAAACGGAAAGTTTTCTTCTGTTCTGCATTTTATGTTGCATTGCGTTTGCGTTTTTTACTGCCGCTGTTAGCGCTGCTTTTTAACCTGCTGCAGCATTTGTGTTTCCTCTTCCGACTGCTGGGTTTCACGACGCTACTGCACAGTGCCTGAGAAACACAGACCCTTCGCTTGCGCCGGCTTTTGCTTCTTGTGTAATAGGGGCTTTCAAAATATAACAGACATGGAATCTTGCGTTGCTGAGTGGTCACCGTTTTGGTTGGGGAGGACTTTACTGCAGTCTTGAGAGAAGAAGGTGGAGGAGATGGAGGAGGAGGAGGGGGAGGAGATGGGTTGAAGGGGTCAGTGTTCTCCTCCGAGGTAGTCAGTATATGAGTGAAAGAGTCCCTTGTTGTTGACCCTTTGCTGTCTGTTGTTTTCATATAGGTTTTTGCAAGATCAGGGATGGTTGTGGTGGAGGTGGAAGTGGTAGTGTCATTCGGTGGCTCCTGTGAAGGATTTAGTAGGGAGAAGATTAAGATGTACACTTGGGATTTGAACACCTCCTTCATGGGAACCTGTTGCACATTTGTGTCATTACAAAGTATCCAAGAGTCTGAAATGACAATGATTAAATCAATCAGCTTTATTAAAACATTTCACAAATTTATTAGTAAAATTATTAAAGGTGGCAAACAATTTGGAAAGATAAAAATAAAATACAACAAAATATAGAGAAAATCAGATCTTTAACCCCTTACCCGGCAGAAACGAATATATGCGTTTTGACCGAAATCGTTTTTTTCTATCTCTGGCGAGTTAACACTCGCCAAAATCGACAGCAAACGAGTTCCTTCGTCTAAAAATGGGTTAACTCGTTTCTGCCCAATGCCATAATTTAAAATCAATATTATTGAATTAAAATTCATAATAAATAAGGTTTGAAATATACCTCGAAATTACCATTCAAAACATAGTAAAATAAAACAATTAAAAAATATGTCTGAAAAAATACATTTATTTTCAAAATAATTGTTGGGTAAGGGGTTAATTGTAGAATTCACCTTACAAAGCCGACATTGAAATTAATGATGGCAGTGGCATGGAAAAAGCAGCCCTACCTCCTCCAGGCACTTCTCTTGCCAAGCCACTAAGTTACAGGGACATAAACACACCAACACCAGTTGTCAAATGGTGACAAGGGACAAACGCACACACATAGATGACAGGCTTCTTTCAGTTTCCATCTACCAAATTCACTCACAAGGTTTTTGTCAGCTTAAGGCTATAGTAGAGGACACTCGCCTATGGTGCCATGCAGTGGGACTGAACCCAGAACCATGTAGTTGGGAAGCAAACTTCTTAACACACAGCCATGCCTGCACCTAGAGTTTACATATTTAAGAGCGTATTGTTGAGAGTATGGATGATGAGATCACTGTTGGACAGGCACTTGTTTACATATTCAGTCTTGGACTCATTGAGGTAAAGACCTACACAATTTGAGGCTTGTTCAAGAGATTGTAAAAGAGACTGGGCATTGGAGAGAGAATCACTGATAAGAGCGATGTTAAAGGTATGGCCTGGTCAGCCTGTAATGATATGCATAAGATCTGGTCATCAAATCTAAGTAGAATTTCAAACTTAAAATCTTCAAAGCCACAGTCGAACCAATTCTACTATATGGCTCAGAAACCTGGACATTATCAAAGAAGCTTGAGAGGCGGTTGGATGGAACTTACACTCGCCTCCTTATGAGAGCTCAAAATCTCTCATGGAAGTGTCATCCAACCAAAGTAGAAATATATGGGAAATTACCACCTGTATCATCTCTTGTGAAAGGTAGAAGAGTCCAGTTTGCTGGACATTGTTGTAGAGATGAAAAAGAGGTAATTTCTACTCTTCTCCTCCGGAAGCCATCTGCTCATGATACCAGAGGGCGCGCACTCTCCTACCCTGATGTAATCTCCAAGGATACAGGCATCTAGCAACAGGACCTCTGTAATGCTATGATGGACCGTGAAGTCTGGCGTAACATAGTAAATTCCATTGTCTCGACCACGGTAGAACAATGATCATGATAGTTTACAACTCTGATGCTATGTCTAGGAAAGAAATGTCTAGAAATAACACACTCTCTAACACAAACACGATGGACTACTTTCAGTTTCCATCAACTAAATCTGCTCATAAGACTTTGGTATCTTATTGTAACTTATTTCTGGACCCTGGAAGGATAAAAAGACAAAGTTAACATCAGCAGGATTCAACAACCCAGAAGATATACTTAAGGGCATTTTGTCTCATGCTCTGACATTGAGTGAAAATGATGCATGCCATCAAAGTACTACATACCAGCCTCTTTGCTCCAGCAGAAAGCTGTGTAATGGCCTGACCCAAAACCTTTACCATGATGGATGATAATGGCTGAGAGTTGGTAAAGGCGCTGGGATTGTATGCTGCTCATTGATTTGGCACAAAACTGTTGAATGTTCAAAAACTTGTCAAATGAGACGTGTGTGGCTATCTTCTCTCTGTGGTTACCTTTCGACCATCTGGAGGGAAAGAAAATGGTGATGATAATAATAATAATAATAATAACAATAATAATAATAATAATAACAATAATAATTATAATAATAATAATAATAACAATAACAATTATAATAATAATAACAATAATAATAATAATAACAATTATAATAATAACAATAATAATAATAACAATAATAATAATAATAATAATGATAATAACAATAATAATAATGATAATAATAATATAAAAAAACAAAACAAATTACATTTCAATAGATTTTTATAATTTTGGGGATTGTATAAATCATAAAATAAATACATGTTGAAATAATCTTGTGTTTATCACTGAAGGGGAAGAGGAGCAGATGGAGAATGGTTGGTCTGGGAGACAAATACTGAAAGAACAGCAAGGAAATGAGAGAGAAAGAGAGAGAGAAGAGGTAGTTAGGATTAACTAACTTCTAAGCAAGTTACCAAGGAAAGGCCTCTATGTAGTTGGTCAACCTGTTAGAAATAGCAGCTAAATCTTCCTCAAATCCCACCTTATTCATCTTTAACCCTTTAGCATTTAAACCGGCCATATCTGGCCAAAAGTATTCTGCCTGTTTAATTTTCAAACTGGCCAGATCTGGCCTCTCACACCAACCCTACAATATCATTCTAAAAATTAACGGTTGCCCCATCAAAGTCTCATAGCCACAAGATAATGCATGATTAGTTCAAAACAAGGTGGATAAAAAAGCATTAATTTTGGCAGAATAATGTGAACACTAAAGGGTTAAAAAGAAAAAGGCTAACTATACACATTGGCCAATGCTGTTCTAGATAATATCATCTAGGAAATTAGATGGGGATGGTCATGGCTGGAATTATTTTGATCTTGATTCAAAGTCTGTTTGATTAAGGCTGACATGAGGGCAAAGGTAAACAACAACAACAACAACAGCTTCTAAAATGTTTGTCTGTTGCTAAGTCATTATAAAGAGATAACCAAACAAATTCCTTGGAAAGCTTGTTGACTCCTGTTTTTCTAGGGTTGATGTTCTAAGAACAATAGCAGCTGGCAATGCTTGTTGTCTCAAGAATCTCCCCCAAGTTTGCAAATACATGAAACATTTAGTCCAGAATCAGATGGTCAGGAGAGAAGGACCAGAAATTCTCTTACCTAAACCGTTTCAGGTGAAGACGCAAGACATGAGGTAGTTTGCTCAATAAAAATTGCTTTTTGATTTTGGTGTAGATTTTAGCAGAAGAATTTGATCGTCTTTTACCTTCAAGAATTTAAAAAAAAGAAAATAAAAATAAAAATCAGTGATACAAATTTTATTTTTTTTACATATCAACATTTGCAAATATAATTTTGGTATCAATCACAATGTTAGATCATTTTTTTTCTCTACAATTGTCTTAAATTTCCAAATTATGTCCATTTATTTTATCTTTTTTATTATTTAACTCTTTCAGTACCATATTTCTGTGAAATACACTATCTTTCATCATCATCATCATCATCATCGTTTAACGTCCGTTTTCCATACTAGCATGGGTTGGATGGTTCGACCGGGGTCTGGGAAGCCAGGAGGCTGCACCAGGCTCCAGTCTGATCTGGCAGTATTTCTACAGCTGGATGCCCTTCCTAACGCCAACCACTCTGTGAGTGTAGTGGATACTTTTTACGTGCCAGGGGAGGCTGGCAACGGCCATGATCGGTTGGTGGTTTTTACGTGCCACCAACCAAAAAAAAAAAACTATCTTTGTTTCAATTAATTTTGAAAATAGTGAAGAATTTAACAAAACTTTATTATTATTCAGCTGGTGTTTGAATCATAAATTAACATGATATTTAGATGGAATATGGCTTTAATTTAGATTGCTTTAAAGCAAGAAGTTTGTATCATAGAACCAGAAGTGGTCCTAGGTGGGTTGGATCAAGTGTTAATCAAGATGGGAAGGCAGTACTTATGAATAGGGACCTCCAAGACCGATAGAGAAAGAGGGCGGAAAATATCCTCAAACTAGAGATCTGGCAGGTATTTTCCTGCAAGAGTGGATTCTGCTAAAGGTATCCAAAGTACCAGGTTACGGTATTAAACTGGGTGACAAACTAAGTGTACCACCCATGTAATTCCATGGTGGGATTTGAACTCAGAGCACACAAGTCCAGAACAAATACTACAACGTATTCTACCAATATACAGTCCTAGACTGGTTTCTTATTTTATTAGCCTCTGAAGGATAAAAAAAATGTGACATTGGCAGGAGTTGAACTCAGATTGCAAGAACCCAGAATGAAATATTATAATGCATTTCATGTGGTACTCTAATGACTCTGCCAATTCACCATAGTTGGCAGAATTAAATATTTCTTGCTCACTGTAAAGTAAAGGACAGCATTTCAAATCCAATTAGAGTTTAATAATCATCAATTAATATCCATGTTTCATACTGGCATAGACTCAACTGTTGCGTCCCCAAAGTCCATCCCCTCCTCACCATGGTGGGGACGCTGGCAACGGGTAGTGTCTGAGCTATGCCGTCGGGAACTTCGGTTCCTGGTAGGGCCACCCGAGGCGGATTGGTCTGACACTGAGTGGTATTAGGGCCACAACCCAGCAGACGGGGCTCTGGTGAAAAATCCTCGGAGTGTCTGTTTCGGCAACCGGTGGCTCCTCGGTCGTTCTGTCCCTGCGTCTGTGGCAAACAGGATGTCTCTACATGCAGGATTGTTGGGGATCGCTTGTGAAATCCACATATTCCCAAGAAACTTCTTCCAAGGAAGAAGCCGACTCAACCCGCCCAGGGTGAATGTCGCCACAAGTACAAGTAAAAATAACTGTTGGACAGAATCCACTTGGTCCAAGGATTGCATCAGGCTTCAGGGTCTTGTTTGGCATATGGTTTCCTTGTGACTAGACATCCCATGATGTCAAAGCAAAGAGTAACAACACATACATACATATATTTATACAACAGATTTCTTTCCCTTTTTGTCTACCAAATCCACTCATAAGGCTTTGGTCAACCCAAGGTTATAACTGAAGATACTAGCCCAAAGTAACATACAGTGGGACTGAACTCAAAACCATGTGATTTGGAAGCAAGCTTCTTACCACACAGCTAAGCCTGCACCTATAAACACACATATACAACAGGTTTCCACACAGTTTCCATGTACCGTATTTACATTGTAGATGGCACTTGCACAAAGGAGCTGCACAGAGGGACTGAACTCAAAACCATGTGGTTACAAAGTAAACTATTTAACTGAACACTTGTGTTTGCACCTGTTTGCAAAGTTAACTGAATAACTGTTCCTTACCATCAACCCTTTAGTGTTTAAACTGGCCAAATCCGGCCCAATATATTCTACATGTTTTATATTCAAACTGGCCATATCTAGCCTCTCACACTTAACCTACATTGACATTCTAAAAATAGATATTCACATCATTGAAACCTTAAATCTATAAGATAATGCATGATTAATTCAAAACAATTTAAATAACAAAGCATTACATTTAACAGAGTAATCTGAACACTAAAGGGTTAACTGAAGACTAAAAGACAACTCACCATTACAAGAATCACAAGCATATATCCTGCCATCCAGACGTTCTGATTTTGTGAAATGGGAAAGCATTTCTGAAAAGGTAAAAAAAAATATGTAAAAAATAGCATTGTAAAAGACATTTTTACATTATTGAAATTTCATTGGATCCAAAAAAGATGAATCAATAAACCATGTCTCAAAGAAGAAAGTTATCAAAATATTAAATTGTAAACCACATTGTTATGGGATTAAGTCTTGTAAAATTACAATAATTTTCTATAATTTTCTTTTGTTTCATCATCATTATCATTTAAAGCGGACGTTAAACGATGATGTTGATAAAACAAAGGAAAATTATAGAAAATTATTGTAATTTTACAAGACTTAATCCCACAACAATGTGGTTGTTAGAGTTGAAGTGGTTTTTGAAGATCTAAAGGTTACACTCAAAGCAGATAAGGATTAATACTAATTACAACTGTGTTTCCCAGGTGAGGATGATTGGCAGTCATCATCATCATCATCTTTCTTTTAACGTCCGCTTTCCATGCTAGCATGGGTTGGATGATTTGACTGAGGTCTGGCGAACCAGACTCCAATCTGATCTGGCAGAGTTTCTACAGCTGGATGCCCTTCCTAACGCCAACCATTCCGAGAGTGTCGTGGGTGCTTTTACGTGCCACCGGCATGAGGATGAGGATGATATATACCTATTTCTTTATTGCCCACAAGGGGCTAAACACAGAGGGGACAAACAAGGTCAGACAAATGGATTAAGTCGATTACATTGACCCCAGTGCGTAGCTGGTACTTAATTTAACGACCCCAAAAGGATGAAAGGCAAAGTCGACCTCGGCAGAATTTGAACTCGGAACGTAACGACAAACGAAATACAGCTACGCATTTTGCCCGGCGTGCTAACGATTCTGCCAGCTCGCCACCTTATATATATATATATATATATATGATGATATATACCTGTTATATGACAAACATTACTGGCAATCTTCCAATTCGGAGACTTTCTCTGGTAGCGAGATGGAAACTCAAGAGATAAATCCATAAATGGTTCATAGGTTTGAAACTTCTGTTCGCAGGACAAACATGTTATCTAAAACAGAAGAGAAAAGTATAACTTGTGGATGAACATCATGAGAGTGGATATAAACTGACAAGTTTTCGTAACTCAAAAACAAAAGTGCAAAAAGAAATCTATTTTCTTAAAGATGCTTGGGAATTGAGAACAATTGGGCTTTATAAGACATTATGTACATATTTAATCAAATATTACCTCGTTTCCCCTCCACCTTCTGTGCCACCAAATTTTCAACCCCTCTCCATCACCACACATCTCTCACCCTACCCCTCTCCACCACCATACATCTCTCACCCTTCCCATGCACAATGTCTCTCCCCTGACACTCCTGCAACCTTCCCTCCTCAACCACATCATTTCCTTTTCTCACTTTTATCTCATCATACATTATTACTATTCCACAGCTCTTCAGCTCTTTCCGTACGGTCAGTCATTACCTATTCTCCCCCAACTTCCCTACAATTCATACTTATCATTGGTCATCACCCAACCCTTGAAATGCCACTAAGCATTTTGCCCAGCCTGCTCACTGCTAGCATGGGTTGGACGATTTTGACTGAGGGCTGGCGAACCAGATGGCTGCACCAGGCTCCAATCTTGATTTGGCAGAGTTTCTACAGCTGGATGCCCTTCCTAACGCCAACCACTCCGAGAGTGTAGTGGGTGCTTTTTACGTGCCACCGGCATGGGGGCCAGTCAGGCAGTACTGGCAAGAACCTCGCTCGTGCCAGTAAGGCAACTTTAGTAATGATCACGCTCGAATGGTGCCCTTTTACATGCCACTGGCATGGAAGCCAGTTGGCTGCTCCAGTCATTTCCTAGTCTCCCTAAATTTCCTCCAATTTATATTTATCACTGGTCACCATTCAACCCTTGTTCGTCATTCATTATATTCATCTCTTCACATGGTGTCAACAGGCAGTTCTTTCTAAAATGGGGTTGAACTTAGTTTCTGACACAACTACAACAACACATTTTGGACTGCAATCACGTGTATTTCAGGGCCTGGTGGTGGAAATTGTGATTAATTATGGGGCACAGGACTATTAAGGGTTCAGTGACATTAAAGGTAGTGATAACAGGTAAAGGAATACAGAACTCACCTCACTGACCAATTCCCCCTGGAATGTATCTGTGACAACATCTTGAGATTTGTTGATATAACCAAGATGGTGCAGCTCTGCTTGGACTTTGTCAAGAAGTTCACTGCAAGTAAATTTAACAAATCATCACAAGTGGAAGATAACAACAACAACAGCTATAATCTATGAAGATTGACACAACAACTCTTTACGAAGAGAAATACACAATAAGAAGAGCATGATACAATTTATAATAGAGATTGACTCTGTTTATTGAACTGAACAATGGTTTGGCACTATGTATGTTTTCCTCAGGTTCAAAATGGAAAATGGAAAAATATGTAGAAATACAGAAATTCAAAATCTGAACTGGGATATTCTGCATTCCTTTTCAGATAAAATGATATCATCAGTTTTTGCTGCTTTTATAACTGGTGAAAAAGAAAAAGAAGAAATCAGTAAAGACAACACCAAAAAGTTTAGTGTACATCATCATCATCATCATTGTTTAACATCCGCTTTCCATGCTAGCATGGGTTGGACAGTTTGACTGTGGGCTTGCGAACCAGATGGCTGCACCAGGCTTCAATCTTGATCTGGCAGAGTTTCTACAGCTGGATGCCCTTCCTAACACCAGCCACTCCGAGAGTGTAGTGGGTGCTTTTATCTACCACTGGCACGGGGGCCAGTCAGGCGGTACTGGCAACGACCTCGCTCGAATTTTTCCACATGCCAACAGCACAGGTGCCAGTAAGGTGATGCTGGTAATGATCCGACTCGAATGGTGCCTCCTACATGCCACCGGCACGGAAGCCAGTACATATGAAGGAATTCTCCAGTCATTTTGCTTGTTCCTCCAAGGCGTGACATTAGAAATTCACAAATATATTTACCCTCGTGTGTTTAAGGACTGAAAGTGCAGTGGAGTCAGAATATTTTCAGAGAATGTGTACTTCCCAGTGTTCCTCAAATTACAACCTTTTGATGTAAAATGTTTGGCAAGTTCTGTTGAAATACTTTATATGCATGGGCTACATTAGGCAGATGAGGAAATATTTGCTTGAAATGAGAATTTTTTTTCTGAAATAAGCTGCTAACGTTCATGCAACACTTTTCAAAGGTTGGTGAAATTTTGGTGCTAGTTAATCACTAAAAGAATTCAGTCCTTAATTTCATATTGATAGTTAAATTTAGATGTGAAAGTTTAACTTTCCTTACCAATTTAAGCTATATCTATTTCTTTACTACCCACAAGGTGCTAAACACAGAGAGGACAAACAAGGACAGACAAACGGATTAAGTCGATTATATCGGCCCCAGTGCGTAACTGGTACTTATTTAATCGACCCCCGAAAGGATGAAAGGCAAAGTCGACCATGGCGGAATTTGAACTCAGAACGTAACGACAGACGAAATACCTATTTCTTTACTACCCACAAGGGGCTAAACACAGAGAGGACAAACAAGGACAGACAAACGGATTAAGTCGATTATATCGACCCAGTGCGTAACTGGTACTTATTTAATCGACCTCGAAAGGATGATAGGCAAAGTTGACCACGGCGGAATTTGAACTCAGAACGTAACGACAGACGAAATACCTATTTGTTTACTACCCACAAGGGGCTAAACACAGAGAGGACAAACAAGGACAGACAAACGGATTAAGTCGATTACATCGACCCCAGTGCGTAACTGGTACTTATTTAATCGACCCCCAAAAGGATGATAGGCAAAGTCGACCACGGCGGAATTTGAACTCAGAACGTAACGACAGACGAAATACCTATTTGTTTACTACCCACAAGGGGCTAAACACAGAGAGGATAAACAAGGACAGACAAATGGATTAAGTCGATTATATCGACCCCAGTGTGCAACTGGTACTTATTTAATCGACCCCGAAAGGATGAAAGGTAAAGTCGACCACGGCGGAATTAGAACTCAGAACGTAGTGGCAGACGAAATACTGCTAAGCATTTCGCCCGACCGTGCTAACGTTAAGCTATATCATTTGTACTTTCCTTTAATTGTGATTCACTAAAACATTTTACATCAGAGAGCTGTAAATTTTCCAAAAATATTCTGATTCCACTGCACTTGCAGTCCTCAAAACCCATGAGGATAAATATATTTGTGAATTAAAATAGTCACACCCTAGAGGAATGAATGAAGTGACAGAAGAATTTCATTACATTTGCACATAACTTTTTGATTAAGAGTTCTCTTTCATGGTTTCTTTGTTTCTTTTTCTTTCTTACCAGTTAGGAAAATGCAAAAACTGATAATGTCTTTTTATCTAAAAGGAAATGCAGGATATTCTTGTTCAAATTTTGAATTTTTATATTTTTGCATATTTTTTTTTATTTTTCACTTGAGGTAGACAGACATATTGCCCAAATATTACTCAATCAAATCGACCCTGGAATTTTTTTTTAAAAGCCTGGTACTTACTCTATTGGTTTCTTTTGCTGGACCACTAAGTTACAAGGATGTAACCAAACCAACATTGATTGTCAAGCGGTGGTAGAGGTCAAACAAAAACGCAACACAGAGACTCATGTGCACACAGATACACACCCACACAGACAAGCTTCTTTCAGTTCAGTTTCCACCTACCAAATCCACTCACAAGGTCTGGACGGCCTTGGGCTACAGTAGAAGATACTTCTGACAGGTGATATGCAGTGGGATCGAACTTGAAACTATGTGGTTGGTAAGCCGACCTCTGACAAGATTATTTTACTAAATTCTTCATCTTTATATATAAAACTGAAGTTGTGTGAGAGTCTGTCTCCTCCGATTTAGATTCCCAACTACTCCCACATTTTGCGGTGCAGTTTATCCAAAAGCGGGTATCTTATAGTTGTGATTCATATCAAGCCCTTCTGGGTATTAGCGCGCATCTACGATGAGTCTACGATTTAAAAAAAAATTTACCATCATTTTTTCGTTTTTTTAATGCATCTTTGCTCGGTTTATATAAGGGAAGTAACTATCTAAAAATGCTTATATAGTTATTTCCCGTACAAACCCGAGCAACGCCAGGCGATACTGCTAGTTATTTCTAAAATTAATTGAAATAAAGGTAGTATAGGGGGTGGACCAAAAGCCATGTGCCAAAACATTTGGCATTTTTTTATATCACATTCATGTTGTTCATCATGTACAAGTATGTGTGCATTCATCATTATTTTATTTTATTCAGTTTTAGAAAAAGTGAAACATGTCTGACAATTTTGGAGCATATAGAACTTATTTTGTGTGTGACCTTTGGCCCTTCCTGCATTTCAACAAAAAAATGGTAACAAGAGGGTTAAAAGGGAAGGTGTGTACAACAGATCCAGGGTTGATTGCTAATTGGAGCTCATAGACGTAAACAGTAGATAAAATAAATTGGAAATAACAATTGCATTACCTCAAGAACTCTTGTGCATCTTGTTGTGAATAACCTTGGAAAGCTGGAATATAATCCCAGACAGCCTGAAGTAGAGCATTTGGGCTGACAACGGATGACTGGCCAGACCAGAGAGCTTGGAATAGGGACCGTAGTTCTTCACAAAGGGAGCTGAAATGAAGGTTTAATACAATAGAGAATCAGGTTTAGAATACAAGTCAATGCTTAATTGTTTTAATAGTAACAGAAGCAATGAAGAAGACAACAGCAGCAATAACAACATCAACATCCTTGATTTAACATTCACTTTTCCACGCTTGCATGGGCTGTTCAGAATTTACTGAGATACGATTTTCTACAACCAGATGCCCTTCCTGTGGCCAAAATCCTCACTTGTTTCCAAAATAAATAATATTACATGGGAAAATGTGAGCAAGAGAAATAATATTCTTACGCTTGTGAACATGGAAAAGTTCAGGACAAGTTATTACATCTGGTAAAGTAGAGAACAGAGTGTTCTGGGTGCATTTTATGTGGCACCAGCAGCAGTTCTCACAGAAGGTTGCAAATGAATGACACCACAAGTATAACTGCAACACTTGTTTACAACTAACATGCAATACCAAAACAAGGAAATATGAACATACACACACATATACTTGCAGACACAGACACAAACACAAATATATATATATATATATATATATACTTTATTTAAAAGCAGCAGAGATATAACAAGTGAAACTCTGAGTAACAGCTTTTGTTATATTTCTGTTGCTTTTAAATAAAGCATATTACTCTACCGCTGGTATTTGAGTACTCTTTTTTCCACCTTGTTTCACATTTATGTAGAGTAATATGCTTTATTTAAAAGCAACAGAAATATAACGAAAGCTGTTACTCAGAGTTTCACTTGTTATATTTCTGCTGCCTTTTGTGTTAATCTATGTTCTAAATATCAGTTTAATAATAACAAAAAATTAGAAATATTAAATGTCTAAATATCTCAAAGAGATATAAGCAGTGGTGGAACGATAGAGCAGTTGTATACTGTCAACTTAACGTGACAGTCCCATAAAGGGAATTACACCACTGCTATTTAGCCCTAGGAAGCATATACGACAGGCTTCTTTCAGATTTTGTCTACCAAATCCACTCACAAGACTTTGGTTAGCCTGGGAATCTCATAGGGGATATTTGCCAAAGGCACCACAGAGTGGGACTGAAATTATGTGGCTGGGAAGCAAACTTCTAAACCACACTGCCATGGCTGTGGTTGATTATGATAAAATACGATACAGAATTCCGATAAGAGACTAATTAACAATGTAATTTTGTAAGCTAATATTTAAATAAGATCTAATTGGTAACAATGTGATGACAGTAATTAGCCCTTGCTAAATATCAGCCAAAACAGGTGGAGGGAGAATAAGGAGAACAGGAATAAAAAGGGAATTAATAAGACTCAACTTACACTGACTTCTCCCATTTGGCCAGCTTGTGATGGCTTGAGGAGGGTGAAAGAGGCAGTAATCTGGGAGGTAATGGTTTCTGTTGAGTAGCACCACCATTCAAGCCACCTTTCAGTGGACATTTACGCAGCAGCTAACAACAAATGAAGAAAGAATGAAAAAAGAAATGAATTGAATAAATAAAAACAGAAAAATCATGAAATATATAAATAGATGTAATTTAATTATATTAATTACCTTAATTAACAAACGTTGTGTTTCTGCATTCACAGGTGTTTTAACCCTTTGATACTTACCCACCCAAAATTTCTCCCGATTCTATGATACAAATTCTTCAATAATAGGCGTAGGAGTGGTTGTGTGGTAAGTAGCTTGCTTACCAACCACATGGTTCTGGGTTCAGTCCCACCGCGTGGCACCTTGGGCAAGTGTCTTCTACTATAGCCTCGGGCCAACCAAAGCCTTGTGAGTGGATTTGGTAGACGGAGACTGAAAGAAACCCGTCGTATATATGTATATGTATATGTATGTATGTGTGTGTATATGTTTGTGTGTCTGTGTTTGTCCCTCCAACATCGCTTGACAACCGATGCTGGTGTGTTTACATCCCCGTAACTTAGCGGTTCGGCAAAATAGACTGATAGAATAAGTACTAGGCTTACAAAGAATAAGTCCTGGGGTCGATTTGCTCAAGTAAAGGAGTGCTCCAGCATATATGATGCATGGATGTTAGGGAAATATGTCCTGTGTAACACACGTGGTACACAGGACAGACAAAGGGTCCAAGTGTCCACTACAAATATATTGGCATGCAACTAGTACCCAAAGGTGCTAGTCACATGCAAGAGTAGTGTACAACAACAATAGTTACAAGAACTTACCTGCAAGCTCTCAGTATTCCGGTTCCGAGAGCTGTTTGTGCTGCTACAGCTTTGACCAGTGTTTGTGGTGACCTGGTTGTGAGGCCATGAGTGACAACATGAGTGGGCAGAGGTCAGCGACCTAACGGGCATACTCACAAAAAAGTGACGAAACTTGTCCAGATGCCTGAACGTCAAAACAGAAATAATAAATAATAATAATAAATATTAATAATAATAATAATAATAATAATAATAAATAATAATAATAAAAAATAATAATAATAAATAATAATAATAATAATAATAATATAATAATAATAATAATAATAATAATGATAATAATAATAATAATAATAATAATAATAATAATAAATAATAATAATAATGATAATAATATAATTCGTTTGTTTATTGGCCACAAGGGCTAACAAAAATCAATTAAAACATAAAGGGACAAAACACAGGACGAAAGTTACAAAGGGTTTTGTCCGTTTGAAAAAAGGTCCATGTACAAAAGCAGGATAACAACGAAATGTAAGTAACAATTAAAACTCCCAATAGGGGGAGGCGCTTCGAAAGGTTAATAACAATGGTTTCAAATGTTGGGACAAGGGAAGGGTGTAAGTCGATTACATGGATCCCAGGGTTCAACTGGTTTTTTTATTGAGCTTGAAAGGATGAAATGCAATGTTAGCTTTGGCAGAATTTGAACTCAGAACGTAAGGACAGATGAAATGTAGCTTAACATTTTGTCCGGCATGCTAACAATTCTGCCAGCTCACCACTTTTATAATAATAATAATGATGATGATGATGATGATGATGATGATGATGATGATGATGATGATAATAATAATAATGATAATAATAATAATAAAATAATAATAATAATAATGATGATGATGATGATGATAATAATAATAATAATGATAATAATAATAATAATAATAATAATAATGACGATGATGATAATAATAATAATGATAATGATAATAATAATCCTTTCTACTAAGGGCACAAGGCCTGAAATTTTAAAGTTAAGTGCCCATTAAAGTTTAATAAAATTAACTTAGAGGTAATTATAAAATATAATTCTTCAAGGCAAAGATCACAAGAAGAATTACCAATATTATATACAATGATGCATAACTAATAATGGACCACTTTAAATCATATTTAATATTCTTATCCTTCAAATTCCAAATGCATTCACTAAGATTAGTAGAATTACATTTTCTTTGATATTTAAAGGAATTAGAATGATTATAGAATCTATATTTCCAACTAGTAGCAGAAAAACCAATATACCAGTACTTATGATATTTAGTTATTACTTCACACTAAATTCTTCTTTAGGCACTGATTTCCTAAAGGGCATCGAGTTTGTTTACAGAATTACACATGAATTTGTTCACTTGTAAATTGCCCTCATAGTTATAATTACTATTATGAATAGAATTAATACTAATACAAAGTAAAAGACTAACTATATTATCAGAATTTTGATCAATTATAGAATCTAAACCTTGTTCCAAATGATTATAAATAACATCCATTTCACTATACATCAGTTCTAAAATTATTTAGAAATTTATAATTTAGATATCCTCAAATTCTCTGTTTATTTTGGGCTGCAATAATCTCAGCTATATTTCTAGTGGTTGAATATGAAAGCATAACACTATGTCAATTAAATAATTTCCAATATTTACTTGAAGGTAGGAAATACCTATCTAGTGCTGCAAAGAATTTATGAGGGTTATTAGAAGCTATTAAATATGAAAATGGAGCATTATAGCATATAACATTTGTTGATCTATTCTTTTCTATAAACTTTTTTGTCACTATTATGAAAATTGAGGAATGAATAAGATTACAGGAGAATATCATCAAATAGTGCTGTCCAGGGAGACAACTGTGTTGCAGTTTTAAATACCAACTCACCTGACACTGTCGTTTGGTTCTTGAGATAGAAATATCTTGTTTTAAAATGATATTAATTAAAACCTTTTCCCATTAAAATTTTCAAGTTAATTTATGTTTTAAACACCAGCTTAATAATGATAACAAGGGTATTTTACTGAACTTTCGCTTATTTTCAAAATGCATTGAAACAAAAGCAGTGTATTTCAGCAGATATGTGGAAGAAAAAGATGAAGTCTTTGTTACCATACACATCAGTTTAACATCCACTTTTCCATGCTTGCATGGGTTAGATAGAAATGATAAGATGATTTGAAGGAGATTTAACCCTTTAGCATTCAGAATACTCTGTCAGATATAATGCTTATTTATTCACAATGTTTTGAATTAATCATGAATTATCCTGAAACTTCAGAATTTTAATAACGTGATAGTTTATTTTTAGAATGGCATTGTAGGGTAGGTGTGAGATGCCTGATCTGGCCAGTCTGAACATAAAACAAGTAGAATATATTGGCTGGATATGGCTGGTTTAATCCTTTAGTGATCGCATTATTCTGCCAAAACAAGTGCTTTTTTATCCACATTGTTTTGAACTAACCATGCATTATCTTGTAGTTATGAGATTTTGATGAGGTAGCTGTTAATTTTTAAGATGATATTGTAGGGTTGGTGTGAGAGACCAGATCTGGCCAGTTTGAACATAAAAGAAGCAGAATACCTTTGGCCGGATATGGCTGGTTTAAATGCTAAAGGGTTAAATGCTTTCATTACCATATTTCTGGTGCAATATACTGCCTTTGTTTCAATTAACATTTAAAATTATGAAGAATTTAGTAAAATAACTTGCTGCTCCAGACTGATGATGAGCAAGACCCAGAAACTAGTCTCTGGATGCAGGCTTAGCTGTTGGGAGTGCTTGTCTCCCCTTTGTAAACATAAGGACACAGGAAATGTGTCAAGGCCAACAGGAAACGTTGATGCTTCCTAGGGCTAAATAGCGGTGGTGTGATTCCCTTACAGGACTGTCACGTTAAGTTGACAGTATACAACAGCTCTATTGTTCCACCACTGCTTATATCTCTTTGAGATATTTAGAAAAGCGGTGCTCCAGCATGGCCGCAGTCAAATGACTGAAACAAGTAAAAGAATAGAGTATGGAACATAAACACAATGTCATTGGTTTGACTGTGGTAATATCTTCTTAGATTATTGAAAAATCAACATTTAGGGACGGGAACATCACTAGCATCAGGGGTTCAATATCATTTGTATATTAACAGAAAATGGTGCAACTTACCCCAAAACCTGAAGAATAGAATTCATGTAACACGTATTTCCGAGGTTCCTCAGACCAACTACTCCGGGGATCAGTGCCTTCTCTGCAGAAAACTTGGATTTATTTACTTCATCCTGAAATACAGAAGAAAGATTTCAATATCAATGAAAATGTGATCCACAGTTGTACCACCTAAGCTGCTGGTCCACAGATGTGCCATATAAGCTGTGCCACATTAGTTGGTTGTCCACATCAGTTCCACTTAACCCTTTTGTTACTGTATTTATTTTGAGATGTTCTGTGTTTCTTTTAATTACTTTAAATATAACAAAGAATTTAGTAAAATAACTTAGTTATCATTCAGCTTGTATTAGGAACATAAATTGTGACTAAGATTCAGTGGAAGATTTTAATTGAAACCTTAAGAAAACAAGAGATTTGTACAACAGAGCCAGAGCCGGTTTCAGCCGGGTTGGTAACAAAAGGGTTAAGCTGGTTATTAGTAGAACACTCTTGTCCAAGATGCCATACAGTGGAAATGAACCAGAAACCATGTGGCTGGAATGGAAACTTCTTAACCACACATGAACACAAACTAGTAACTAGGATTGGCATGTATAGTTGTGTTAGGAAAGAAATGCTCTCCAAGTTCAATTACTGAAGCAGTGCTCCAGTATGACCACAGTTCAAAATTGACTGAAATCAGTGAAAAAAATAACCATAAGTAAATGAAAAAAAGACAAAAAATATAGAATACTATACCTTGACATTCAACCGTACTTCCTGGACTGCAGATCTCCATGCTTGGAATATCTTACAAAGAAACATGTGCCTGGAATTTAGATTTTAAAAAATATTCAGTAAAAAACAATACCAAAATAAAACAAAATTAAAAATCACAATGTATATCCATGTCTAGGATATGAGGAATTATCACCTTATTTGGAAACAGGAAGGGCATCCAGCCACGGAAAATAATAAGGTGCTGACCTACGACTACTGAACCCATTCCCCTCCATATTATAAGCAGAGATTGTGGAGGCGCAATGGCCCAGTGGTTAGGGCAGCGGACTCGCGGTCATAGGATCGCAGTTTCGATTCCCAGACCGGGCGTTGTGAGTGTTTATTGAGCGAAAACACCTAAAGCTCCACGAGGCTCCGGCAGGGGATGGTGGTGATCCCTGCTGTACTCTTTCACCACAACTTTCTCTCACTCTTACTTCCTGTTTCTGTTGTACCTGTATTTCAAAGGGGCCAGCCTTGTCACTCTCTGTGTCACGCTGAATATCCCTGAGAACTACGTTAAGGGTACACGTGTCTGTGGAGTGCTCAGCCACTTACACGTTAATTTCACGAGCAGGCTGTTCCGTTGATCGGATCAACCGGAACCCTCGTCGTCGTAACCAACGGAGTGCTTCCATAAGCAGAGATTCCAGAGGGACGGAGGAGGTAACTGGCTGTGCAAAGGAGGTGTTGAGGGGCTGTAATGTGTCATTTCTCTCCCAAGCGATTACAGCCGCCAAGTAATTCCACAGATAGAGGAGCAATGGGACGGGGGTAGTTAGGCGAATAAGATGTAGGCAATGCTTGATGGAACACAATGAGCTAAATTTAATGCAAGCCATGTCAATAACTGTCCTGCAAAATGACCAGCCTCAATGTCATCATCTTCCAGCAGCTGCACTTCAGATGTGTTTCACAATGCTGCACCAGGATTCCCTGTGTGTGTCCCCCATGACCACCACCATCATCAGTTTTGGTATATCCTCAATTGTTATGTTGTGTCTCTCTGTCAAGATCATTGTAGTTGAGTGGAACTCTATTAGGGAGTGGAAGTATCCAAAATATAACATCCAATATGGCCTGCTGTTTAGCATGATAGCAATGGTCAGCAAAGACTAACCTGCACTGAATAAGAATAATAATGATTACTTTTATTGGATCTTTTCGGTTTGAATGGCAGTTTTTAAAAATAATTTCCACGTAACTAAAAAATTTTTAACTTCGTATACTGGTAGAATGTGTTTATAAAACATCTTTTTCTCTTGGCTTTATTGAGAAAATTCTATAGTTTGTAAGATATTTGTTGTTTTTTCTTCTTCAATTTCTGCAATTTCAACCAATCAATGACGTCTAGTGATGTGAAAACATTCTGTGCCATATGAATATGTCCCTCGTTTAAGAAACAGATTGGGTTTATTTACATTTCTGAAGAAAAAAAGATACCCTTCCCCGCACCCCTAACCCTAAAACAGACTGAAATGTAATAGATCGATACTCAGGTCATAATTATGGGTGACAATTTCATATGACACCGCTAGAAAAAACTGCCGTTCAAACCAAAAAGATCCCTTTTATTTTCCACCAGGGGACAATAGAAAGACAGACATAAAGTGTGAGGGTTTACATAAAATAGGAAAAAAAAATGTATACATGGTATACATTAAAAGAAGGTAAATATACATAGTATAGGGCACTAGAAGAAACAGAGAAAAAAAAGTATGGGTGATGGGGTCCTCCTGATATAGGAGGACCTCTAGGGATAATCGAGGAACCCCACCATCCAAGATCCTGATCATACCAAGGATGAGTACCCTCTTCATATTCCTTTCTTCCAATTCACAGGTCTACACTGAAAGTGCTACCATCCACTCTTGCTACTTTCGCAACTTTCACTCACCTTTTCATAAATTCACTCGAGGACAGCACCTCCCTCTCTACCCTCACTTTCCTTTTCAAGTGAAACTTGAAGAACTCGATGAGGGCTTTACCAAAGAGGAATGTTTCTGTCCTCATTCCTTTCAGCTTCGTCCACCAGACAACCTCTTTCGCAACAGTCACTAGACAAGGGAAAACTGCCTTGCCAGCCCGCTTAAAAAAGAGCAGCGAGTCTGTCCTTTTTTTATGTCTGCTGACAGGTAGCCCCTAACCCTGGCTGTTTTCAAGTGTTGTTGATTGACAAGACCGAGAATATGGCCAGCCAACCAGAATTGGCATTCTGCTGCAATCTTTTGTAGTAGTCATGATCTTTCCTCTTTCCAGAAACTGTTCATTTGTGAGTTTGATCGCAGGATCTTTCTGAGGTACCTTTGATGGAATACATTTTTCTATCCATCCTTGCTGTGCTCTTCACAGACTCACTGGCATAGAGTGCATCAGACAGAAAGACAGAGTCATATAGACAATAGTATTTCTCATGGCACTCACTCACTTCAATTCTAGACAGCTTGGCATCGCACAATAGTGATAAATGATTGATACTCCCATACAAATATTTCTGATATACTTATTTCTTTACTACCCACAAGGGGCCACACACAGAGGGGACAAACAAGGACAGACAAACGGACTTCTTAACCCCTGCTGTGTGTATGTGTGTCTGTCTATCTGTCATACTACAACAACTACTACTACTACTACCACCACCACATGTGTGAGTGTTACATATGCATGTTATAATTGCTGAGTTTGTGTGTGTGTGTCTGTGTGTGTGTGTATACTCATTGTATATACAATAGTTGTATTATATATAGGTGAGCAATAATTTAGTTTGTTGTTAGTAAAGAGAGGAAGGGCACACAGGAAGAATTCCTAAAACAGATATAAAAAAATGTATGAACTGAGCACTTAAGTAGACTGCTTTTTATAAACAATGAATAAGGCAGGGTGTGTTCAAAAATGTTACTGGCACTAAAGAGTTTGCTTCTCCAAACTAAAAGCTGTCTTTGTTCTTTGTGGACGTACTCTTAGTTGGTGGTTGGTCTGCAGTGTTTTGCTATGGCTCAAGCAGCGAGTTCTTTATTCCACACAGATACGGAATGTTGTACCATTTCTTTCAGAAACTTTGCTGTATCTAAATCTCTCTCTCTCTCTCTCTCGCTTTCGGAGAGGCACTGAGCAGCTATACGCACACATACACACACGGCAGTAACTTCCGCCTACCGAATTCAATCACAAAGCTTCGGTCGGCTCGAGGCTATAGCAGAAGACACCCACCCAAAGTGCCACGCAGTGGGACTGAACCTGAAACCATATAGCTAGGAAGCAAGCTCTGTTGAGGTGTAAAGTTATAACAAAAAACGAAGTTCCATCATCATCGTTTAACATCCAGAGAAAGAAAGTGTTTGGTGAGAACTGTGTGGAGAAAATAAGGGAGAGGAGGTTCTAGAAGGAAGGAGACGTTAACTGCTAGTGCAAAGGAGTAATAGTGTGCAGTTTCTCTACCCAAGCGAGTGACTTGACTTGACAGCATTCACCCGGGGTGGGTTAAGCTGGCTCCATTCATCCTCAATTCTGCATCTCTCACAAATGCTGACCAGGTCTGGCGATTTGAGGCTAACGACCGCGTGATCTCCAACCACTCCTTATTCCAGTGGCGAACGGCGTAGATATGGGGGCCTAGGTTGGGTTCCAGATCAGCTCTGACTGTCATCAGCCAGGTTTTTTTGTTGTCCACCACATCGCTTTCACCAACCCTGAAGAAGAGCGATGGGAAGGGGGTAGTTAGGTGAATAAGATGTAGGCAATGCTTGATGGAACACAATGAGCTGGATTTAATGTAAGCCACGCCAATAACTGTCCTGTAAAATGACCAGCCTCAATGTCGTCATCATTGATTCTTCATCCAGCAGCTGCACTTGAGATTTGTTCCTCAATGCTACACCAGGAATCCCTGTGTGTCTCCCCACCACCACCACCACCATCACCATCATTAGCTTTGGTATATCCTCAATTGTTATGTTGCGCCTCTCTGTCAACAACTTCAATGTAGTTTGAGTGGTTTTCATCCTCTTTAGGGAGTGGACGTATCTAAAATATAACATCTGATATAGCCTGTTGTTTAGCATGATAGCAATGGCCAGCAAAGACTAACCCACACTGAATAACAATAATCTCTCTCTATATAAACAGCAGTTTGTCTGTGCGTGTTTCTGTGTGTCTGTTTGCTTGTACCCTCACCCTGACCACGGCTTTCAACCGATTCTGATGAAACTTGACACACACATAGCCCAATGTCATAATTCAAAACTAATGCAGCGAAAATTTTGAAAAGTTCCCCAGTTCTGAAAAAAATCGATAAATTCGACATGGGGTCGAGAATCAGGAACACAAACCGCAAACTGTCTAGGGGACGCAACTCCACCTTTTTTAACTAAAAAAAAAATTTACCATCATTTTTTTCCATTTTTTTGCTGTTTTTTGGCTATAACTCTCTAGAAATGCTTTATAGTTATTTCCCTTACAAACCTGAGCAACGCCGGGCGATACTGCTAGTATATATATATGACAAGGTATAAATAATGGTTATTACATATCTATTTCTATAATATAGTAAATTTGACTTGCTGAAAGCCAGTCTCTAAATGCTGAGATTTATGAAGGAGATGACAGAGAATTGAGATGTGTGATGCTTTGCTGGATTCAAGAAGACCCTCCTACCACAACAGAATTGAGATCCTAAAACCAAGGTGCCATGTAAAAGCACCAAGTACACTCTGTAAAATGACTGGTGTTAGAGAGGCCATGCTGGAGCACTGCCTTTTAGTTGAAGAAATCGACCCCATGACTTATTCTCTGTAAGCCTGGTACTTATTCTATCAGTCTCTTTTGCTGAACTGCTAAGTTACAGGGATGTAAACATACCAACATCAGTTGTCATGTGGTGGTGGCGGGACAGACACAGATACGAAGACACACACACACACACACACACACATATCATCATCATCGTTTAACGTCCGTTTTCCATGCTAGCATGGGTTGGACGGTTCGACCGGGGTCTGGGAAGCCAGAAGGCTGCACCAGGCTCCAGTCTGATCTGGCAGAGTTTCTACAGCTGGATGCCCTTCCTAACGCCGAAATAAATATATATACAATGGGCTTCTTTCAGTTTCCATTTACCAAATCCACTCACAAGGCTTTGGTCAGCCCAAGGTTATAGCTGAAGACGCTTACCCAAGGTGCCACGCAGTGGGACTGAACCTGGAACCACATGGTTGGGAAGCAAGCTTCTTACCACATAGCCACACCTGTGTATCTGTAGGTATGTGAACATGTATCTCCGTGTGTTTTGTATGAGTTTGTATGTGTGTGTGTTTATGATTATGTTCATAAAATAAGTACTGGTGTCAATTCATTCAGACCCTTTAGTGTTTAAACCGGCTATATCCGGCCCAAATATTCTACATGTTTTACATTCAAACTGGCCATATCTGGCCTCTCACACCTAACCTACACTGACATTCTAAAAATAAACAATCGAGTGGCTGTGTGGTAAGTAGCTTGTTTACCAACCACATGGTTTCGGGTTCGGTACCACTGCGTGGCACCTTGGGCAAGTGTCTTCTACTATAGCCTCGGGCTGACCAAAGCCTTGTGAGTGGATTTGGTAGACGGAAACTGAAAGAAGCCCGTCGTATATATGTATATATATATATGCATGTGTGTGTTTGTGTGAGTGTGTTTGTCCCCCTATCATTGCTTGACAACCGATGCTGGTGTGTTTATGTCCCCGTTACTTAGCGGTTTGGTAAAAGAGACCGACAGAATAAGTACTGGGCTTACAAAAAAAAAAAGAATAAGTCCCGGGGTCGATTTGCTCAATTAAAGGTGGTGCTCCAGCATGGCCGCAGTCAAATGACTGAAACAAGTAAAAGAGTAAAGAGTAAAAGAGCATCATTGAAACATCAAAGCTATAAGATAATGCATGATTAATTCAAAACAATTTGAGTGAAGAAGTATTACATTTAACAGAGTAATCTGAACACTAAAGGGTTAAAGTTCTTCAAGTTGTTGCCCCTGTATGGCCACAGTCTAATGACTGAAACAAGTAAAAGGAAAAGATAAAAGGCACAAACATACACACATACACAAATGAGAGGTTTGCCAGCTGCTCACCCCCACTTAATTCTCAAACAACAATAATCCCTGATAACAAAGATTAAAACTCACCACAACAAACAGTATCAAGTAATATAAACAGCCAATATGTATTTCTTTACTGCCCACAAGGGGCTACACACAGAGGGGGACAAACAAGGACAGACAAAGGGATTAAGTCGATTACATCAACCCCAATGCGAAACTGGTACTTTATTTATCGACCCTTAAAGGATGAAAGGCAAAGTTGGCCTTGGTGGAATTTGAACTCAGAACGTAACGACAGATGTAATACCTATTTCTTTATTACTCACAAGGGGCTAAACACAGAGGGGACAAACAAGGAGAGACAAAGGGATTAAATCGATTACATTGACCCCAGTGCAAAACTAGTACTTTATTTATCGACCCTTAAAGGATGAAAGGCAAAGTTGACCTCGGCAGAATTTGAACTCAGAACGAAACGACAGATGAAATACCTATTTCTTTATTACCCACAAGGGGCTAAACACAGAGGGGAAAAACAAGGACAGACAAAGGGATTAAGTCGATTACATTGACCCCAGTGCGAAACTAGTACTTTATTTATCGACCCCGAAAGGATGAAAGGCAAAGTCGACCTCGGCGGAATTTGAAGTCAAAATATAGCAACAGACGAAATACCGCTAAGCATTTCGCCCGGCATGCTAATGGTTCTGCCAGCTCGCCACCCTATAAACAGCCAATATAGCCAACCCCTTTAGGTACTAGTCTACACAAATCTTGGAACTCAGTTTGTTAAGGTAGAAAGGACTTTTATCTTTCATCAGTCTCAGTCCAGTTAGGGATACTGCCTCAATGAACCTTTAGTCAAATGAATTGATTCTAATACTTACATTTTTTTAAAACTTGATTCTTATTCCATTGGACTCTCTTTACGGAACCGCTAAGTTATGGGGACACAAATAAACTAACACCGGTTGTTAAGTGGTGGTGAGGTGCAGACAGACACAATGACACACACACGACGGGCTTCTTTCAGTTTCTGTCAACTAAATTCATTCACAAGGCTTTAGTTGGCATGAGACTATAATAAAAGACACTTGCCCAAGGTGTCATGCAGTGGGACTGAACCTGGTACCATGTTGTTGGGAAGCACGCTTCTTACCATGCTTATGCCTATATGTAAAGAAAAAAACCACATGGGAATTCTTACGTGAATTTGGTTGGCTTCTCCTTTTTCTTGGTCGATTTACAAGTCATTTTACTGAAAACAGAAAGAAAAAAAACAGATACAGAAACTGTTAAATAAAAAAAGAGAATGCAGAAAGCCACTTTACTGAAAACAAGGGGGGAAAAACAGATATAGAAGTCATATTACTAAAAACAGAAAAAAAGCTTTACAAGTCGTTTTACTGAAAACAAAGCAAAAAATAAGATATAGAAGTCACATTACTAAAAACAGAAAAAAGGCTTTACAAGTCATTTTACTGAAAACAAAGCAAAAAAAACAGATATAGATATTGTCCGAATAAGAAGTCACTTTACTGAAAACAGAAAAAAAGAAAATTTTTTAACAATATGAGCTGGTATTAAAAGTTCCTGGACCAGTTTGTTAAGAAACAAAGACATAAATATTTGTCTAATCAACAGTGGTAAACTTCTAGATAAACTAGAAGCAGCAGAACTGTCGTCACCGCCACCACCACCATAAAATTACAATGGAAGGTTTTGACTGTATTTTTGTTTATCTTTTACTTTTTTCAAACACTGGAGTGTGGCTATGCTGGGGCACCACCATGAATGGTTTTAGTCGAACAAATTGACGCCAGTACTTTTTTTTTCCTTTGCTTTTTAACCTGGTACTTATCCAACACCAGTTGCCAAGCAGTGGTAAAGGACAAGCACAAATACACACACATATATATATGCTAGTGTCACATGGTGCTGGTGCCATGTAAAAAGCACCCACTCCGCTCTGTAAAGTGGTTGGCGTTAGGAAGGGCATCCAACAGTAAAAAAACATGTCGAAGGAAGCAGTGGAGCTTGGTGCAGTTCTGTGGCTTACTTGCTCCTGTCAAACTATCCAAACCATATCAGCATGGAAGATAGACATTAAATGAGGATATATAGGCGCAGGAGTGGCTGTGTGGTAAGTAGCTTGCTTGCCAACCACATGGTTCTGGGTTCAGTCCCACTGCCTGGCACCTTGGGCAAGTGTCTTCTACTATAGCCTCGGGCCGACCAAAGCCTTGTGAGTGGATTTGGTAGATGGAAACTGAAAGAAGCCCATCGTATATATGTGTGTGTGTGTATGTTTGTCCCCCCACCCAACATCGCTTGACCGATGCTGGTGTATTTACGTCCCCGTTACTTAGCGGTTCGGCAAAAGAGACCGATAGAATAAGTACTAGGCTTACAAAGAATAAGTCCTGGGGTCAAGTTGCTCGACTAAAGGCGGTGCTCCAGCATGGCCACAGTCAAATGACTGAAATAAGTAAAAGAGTAAAAAGGGTAAAGATATATGCAACAGGCTTCTTTCAGTTTCCATCTACCTAATCCACTCACAAGGCTTTTGTTGGCAAGCTTCTTACCACACATCCATGTCTGCGCCATATGTATATAGGAACGATTTAAAAGAAATAATTTTGAAAGAGTTAAGATGAGAGGGCGGAACTTGAAGGAGTTTTGCTGCTATGTCTAGCAAGTTGAGTGACTCCTCCCATGTTAGCCTGAAATCAGTATGCTGTTCTATTCGGTAAAGACATATTAACCATTTTATTATTTTCACTTTAATCTTCAGTTTAATGGGGGGAAAATATCAGATGTAAAGCAATGATGGAGATGATAGTGTTGATGATGATGATGATGGATGATGACAATAATCATGATGACAGCAGGAGTGGCTGTGTGGTAAGTAGATTGCTAACCAGCCACATGGTTCCGGGTTCAGTCCCACTGCGTGGTGTCTTGGGCAAGTGTCTTCTGCTATAGCCCCGGGCCGACCAATGCCTTGTGAGTGGATTTGGTAGATGGAAACTGAAAGAAGCCTGTCGTATATATATATATATATATGTATGTGTGTTTGTCCCCCTAGCATTGCTTGACAACCGATGCTGGTGTGTTTATGTCCCCGTCACTTAGCGGTTCGGCAAAAGAGACCGATAGAATAAGTACTGGCCTTACAAAGAATAAGTCCCGGGGTCGATTTGCTCGATTAAAAAGGCGGTGCTCCAGCATGGTCGCAGTCAAATGACTGAAAAAAGTGAAAGAGTAAAGAGTAAGTGCTAGTGATGCTGCTCATGATGATGAAGAATTAATGACTGAGTGAGTAATTAAGCAATAAATAATAGTATTCAGCTGTTAACTATTTATAATATTAGTATTATACAAATGTGCAAAAAATCATCACTGTCATCATCATCATCAGCCAATCCATCTTCCAACAGAGAAATTTAAATGTGAAAGTCTTTTTTTTCTTTTTCTGTCCCCGCCCTCACCTGGCCCCGCCAGCTAACCACTAAACTGTTCAGAATCGTATGATGTAGTTTCTGTACAGGTAATGACATAATTGGGTCAGCAAAGTAAAGGTGTGTCTGATACCCAGTGACAATTGATTCCAGGAGGCAGCAGCCAGGACAGGTGTTTATGCTTGGCATATAATTAATACACATGGATATACAGTCAAGGGTGTCTTGGTTAAGAAGTTCACTTCACAATTGAATTGAGTCCAGGTTCAATTCTCCTATGCAGCACCTTGAGTTGATAGAAACTATTGTGAGGGAACTTGTCGAATGGACTGGGTTTGTACATGTAGAATGGATTGGGGCTGTCCATGTGGAATGGGCTGGGGTTATACATGTGGAATAGACTGGATCTGTAGATGTGGAATTGACCTGGGGTTGTCTATGAGGAATGAAATGGGGCTGTCCATATTTTTGGATGGTAGATGTAACCCATTGACCATTTTTACGTCACCACCATCATTTGGCTCTCAGATACCTTCAGCGAGTCTACACTGTGGCAAGTATTTAGATTGGGTTTCCACTTTAAGAATATCAAAATTTTCCTTCTTTTCCCATCACCAGACCCTGCGGTGCAAGTTGACCAAAATTGAGAGTATGATAGAAGAAGGCTTGCTCTTCCTTCCGTAGAAGAAAAAATTAAAATCGCACCACGTTAACACCAAAAATTATTTACATCAAAAGGTGCTTTTTTTCTATGAAAATCCCTATTTTTTTACAATTTTTTGATTGCTGTGTCGCCATTTTACGGTGTATTTCAACCAGAAAAATGTTCACTCAAAGAGAAAAACAAGCTACATAATGCAAAAGTTTTACTTTACAAAAATTCCAATTCTAAAGGGTCGAAACAAACCTGAGCAACGCCGGGCGATACTGCTAGTTATATTAAAATTTACAAATACAAAATTGAATGTAAAAATTACTCTGCAATGCAGCTGCAAATAATTAGTGAGTTTTATCATTATTTCTCACAGAGCAACCAGGACTCTTTGCAGGACCAAAAGGTTCCAGGAAAACTGGCACTCTATTGGTAACAATGATGTGTGTTCCAGTTGATCCAATCAATGGAACAGCCTACTCGTGATATTAACATGCAAATACTGAGCAGTCCATAGATGTACATAGCCTTAACCCTTTAGTGTTTACATCATTCTGCCAAAATTAATGCTTTTTTATCCAAATTGTTTTGAGCTAATCCTGCATTATCTTGTAGCTATGAGATTTTGATGAGGTGGCTGTTAATTTTTAAAACGATATTGTAGGGTTGGTGTGAGAGACCAGATCTGGCCAGTTTGACCATAAAACAGGCAGAATACTTTTGGCCGGATATGGACGGTTTAAATGCTAAAGGGTTAATATAGTTCTTAGGGAGATTCAGATTGACACAGACTGTGACAAGGCTAGCTCTTTGATTTACAGATACCACTCATTTTTGCCAGCTGATTGGACTGGAGCAATGTGTGGAGGCACATGGCCTAGTGGTTAGAGCAGCAGACTTGCAGTCGAGGGATCGCGGGTTCGAATATCAGACCAGGCGATGTGTGTGTTTATGAGTGAAACACCTAAGCTCCATGCGGCTCCGGCAGAAGATAATGGCGAACTTCTGCTGACTCTTTCACCACAACTTTCTCTCACTCTTTCCTCCTACATCTTGCAGCTCACCTGCGACGGACCGGTGTCCCATCCAGGTGGGGAACTTACACACCAAGAAACCGGGAAACCGGCCCTTAGTGCCAGGCATGGCTCGAGAAGGAACAAAACAAAACAACAACTGGGATCATGGGTTCGAATCTCAGACCGGGCGATGTGTGTGTTTATGAGCAAAACACTTAAGCTCCACGCGGCTCCGGCAGAAGGTATGGCGAAACTTCTGCTGACTCTTTTGCCACAACTTTCTCTCACTCTTTCCTCCTGCATCTTGCAGCTCACCTGCGACGGACTGGCGTCCCATCCAGGTGGGGAACTTATACGCCAAGGAAACCGGGAAACCGGCCCTTATGAGCCAGTCCTGGCTCGAGAGAAGGAACATGATGCCGTTGCTAATAGCCTCTTCTAGTTTGCTAACTAGTTCTTCCTCTAATCTATTTCTTTCTCTCTACAGATATTTAACTAAAAGCGTGCACTTTTTTAATATGGTAGGATTTTATGATTTGAGAGAGACTTATACGCCAAGAAACCGGGAAACCGGCCCTTATGAGCCAGGCATGGCGTGAGAAGGAACAAAACAAAACAACAACTGGAGCAATGTGAAATAAAGTGCCGTGCACAATGACACGACGGGCCACTGGGAATTGAGCTTGGACTCGCAAGCCAAATACCCTGACCACTAAGCCATGTGCCTTCACATGTTCCAGGAAACTATAGTTGGGAAATGCTGGAGTAGAGGATATTTGGATCGGGCTGTAATGAGGCTGTAATGAAAATGACAACATCGTACAATTTACCTAACTGGAATAGAAAATATATTCCAGTTCAGTTAATCTCCAGAGGATTACCTTAGAATAAGATTATTGGCATTCTGCTGTTCTATTTTGGTAACTAAGAGGGAGGGAGGAGGAAGGAAGGAAAAGAGAAAACAAAGTAGAGAAGAATAAAATAACGATAAAATTTGGTGGTTAGATGATTAGTTGCCGTTAATTTGCATATTAAATTTCTATTTATAGCACTAAAATTAATTCAATATTAACTCTTTTGATGACAGTCTGTCTAAAACTGCCTCAGATTTTTCTAATAGAAAACCACCTGTTTTAAAGAGTTTGTTCATTGAACATCTAGGTTTTATTTTTATGCCAGCATATTTTGGATGATTAAGTTATTATAGAAAGCAATGCTATGACTGGATGCTCTTCCTGTCACCAACTCTTGTTTTTTCAAGTGAGGGATTATTTCTTTATTCCACTATTTCTACTTCTATACTTGTACTTGTGGCGACATTCACTCTGGGCGGGTTGAGTTGGCTTCTTCTACCACCCTCAAGGTATCTCGAACCATGGTAGCCCAGGCACGACGGTCTTGCGCCAGTTCACTGGAGATAGTGAGCTAGTCACGGTTCCATCGGCGCAGGTTCCAAAGTCCATCCCCTCCTCACCGTGGTGGGGACGCTGGCAATGGGTAGTGTCAGAGCTGCGTCCCCAAAGTCAATCCCCTCCTCACTGTGGTGGGGATGCTGGCAATGGGTAGTGTCAGAGCTATGCCGTCAGGAACTTCGGTTCCTGGTAGGGCCACCCAAGGCAGATTGGTCTGGCACCGAGTGGTATCAGGGCCACAACTCGGCAGACAGGGCTCTGGTGAAAAATCCTTGGAGTGTCTGTTTTGGCAACTGGCAGCTCCTTGATTGTTCTCTCCCTGCGTCTGCAGACAATCTGCAGCAAATAGGATGTCTCTACATGCGGGATTGTTGGGGACCCCTTGTGAAATCCACATATTCCCACGAAACTTCTTCCATGAATTCTCAATGGCGAATTTCTACTTCTATGACAGAAAACTGCCTGTGTTACCTCTTTTGGTAGCAATCTGCCTAAGAGCACACCTAGTTCTATGATACAAGCTTCCTGTTTTCAAGTGATCTAAATTAAAACCATCCACCAAAATTTTATGCCAATTTATATTCCAAACACATGCCTAATTACCTCCTCAACTCCTATTACACGAAAACTATAGCTTCTACATATGTTCTTTACAAGAACGCAGAATTAGGATAATGATTATGTAAACACTATATATACATATCATCATCATCATCATCATCGTTTAACGTCCGCTTTCCATGCTAGCATGGGTTGGACGGTTCAACTGGGGTCTGGGGAGCCCGAAGGCTGCACCAGGCCAGTCAGATCTGGCAGTGTTTCTATAGCTGGATGCCCTTCCTAACGCCAATCACTCCGAGAGTGTAGTGGGTGATTTTATGTGCCACCGACACAGGTGCCAGACAAGGCTGGCGAACGGCCACGATCGGATGGTGTTTGTTACGTGCCCACAGCACGGAGGCCAGTCGATGCGGTACTGGCTACGGCCACGTTCGGATGGTTTTCTTATGTGCCACCGGCACTGGTACCACAAAGATACAAATTCCATTGATGTTCATCTATTTTGATTTGGTTTGATTTTTTTTTATATATGTTATATATATAATTTAGCACAAAATGGAGAAATTCATGATCAACAACAAATTGACTACCATCGGTTATTATTTTTTTAATAGAAAACTTCCCAGTTCCCTGTCTCCGCTTCTGTACTTTTTGGCTCTTGAGCCTTTACTGAGGAAGTTGGAGAATTTGGGATGCACCCCCAATGAAATCGGATGTGGTAAGTCGGTCTCTGCTTATGCAGATGATGTCACCATCATCATGTCCAATGAGGCCCAGCTACCTTGTGTAGAGGATGCTATCAAAGGATATGAGGTGGTGTCAGGAACAAACAAGGACAAGTCCATCGGCTTGTGCCTCGGCACTTGGAGGAGCAAGCCGGTATCGTCCAGTGTAGAGGGTCAATGGACAGATGGTCTTGTTAAGTTGCTTGGAGTTTGGTTTGGACTGGACTCCCAAACAGAGAAGAATTGGAGCGAGGTGGCAGACAAAGTGGAAGCTCTAGTTCAGACTTGGTCCAGACGGGCTCTATCCCTGAAAGGGCGGGGATGGTACAGGTGTTTATCACATCTGTAATCATCCACCACCTAACCATTGTCCCTTGCCCCAACTCGTGGCTAAACAAGTTGGAGCGCCTCCTTTTCCAATTATTGTGGAAGGGAGGAAAGCCACTTGTAAGGCGCTCCGTCTGCTGCCAGGAACTGCTAAAGGATGGGTTAGGGATACCCTGGCTTATGATGTGCAAACATATTCATCAACTTTTAAACATTATATTATGTCATCATCATCATCATTGTTTACCGTCCGATTTTCATGCTAGCATGGGTTGGACAAACATTTATTTATTTACTAAAAGGACAATTATAACAATATACATACATGTATAACATATGCTTTACATATATAATATATAGAAACAGTAATTAACTTCCATCTCAAGTATGGAAAAGTGAACATTAAAACAATGATGATGATGATGGCTGTGGTCACAATGATGGTAATGGTGATACCCTACAAAAAACACTTTAAAAAATGAAGAGACAGGATGGTCACCGTTGGAATGTGTTTAATCCTAGGTTTCTTCTGTCAAAGTTAACCCCAGAGTTAACCCAACGGCAGTCACAACACTAACAACTAAATGAATGGCCATATAGAGCTTGTTGATTTACTGGCCAAAGAAATTAACACAGACAGACAAGCAGCATGCATATAGTTTGGCACTTGCGCCTGTGCTAGTAGGGTGCCAAGAGCACCATCCAAGCGTGATCATTGCCAGAGCAGCCACCTGGCTTCCGTACCCGTGGCACGTAAAAAGGCACCATTTGAGCGTGCTCGTTATCAACGTCGCTTCACTGGCACGTGTAAAAAGATTCGAGCGAGGTCATTGCCAGTACCGCCTGACTGGCCCCGTGCCGGTGGCACGTAAAAAGTACCCACTACACTCTCGGAGTAGTTGGCGTTAGGAAGGGCATCCAGCTGTAGAAACTCTGCCAGATCAAGATTGGAGCCTGGCACAGCCATCTGGTTCACCAGCCCACAGTCAAAATTGTCCAACCCATGCTAGCATGGAAAGCGGGCGTTAAACGATGATGACGATGATGATGATGTTCCAGGAACAACTTGGTAAATTTTGCAAATATTCTTGGAAACCATGGTGAACTTTGGAATTGCTAGCAATTTCATTCATTACTTCAGTGGCATCAGTTACATCCCTTATGCAACAAAAAAATCTGTAGAACACAAGAGACAGAGAGGAAGAATTTCTGTGTGCATATGCGGATACCAAACATAGTTTCAATGCTGTTTCTATGTCAGGCTGCCAGAAAATACCAACACACTTTAGGCATTCATCACTTCAACATTTCTTCCATCATATTAAATTTCTTCTTATTTATTTTTCTTTTATCAGTACATTTTAGACTCTCCAGGCATTAAAGGAAAAGGGAATTATCAGTACTATCTTCTTCATCTTTTCCAATTCAAACAGAAGGATTCTTTGGAATGTATGGTTATGTAAAGTGCTTTTAACCACTTAACTATGTAACTGTGAACAGAATACATGTGTATATATATATATATATATATATATAATCCAGATAATAAGACAAAGAAATACTTTGAAAACATCTTTAATGATCAGTTTCTTAATTCTTTACTGCCCACAAGGGGCTAAACACACAGAGGGGACAAACAAGGACAGACAAACGGATTAAGTCGATTACATCGACCCCCAGTGCGTAACTGGTACTTATTTAATTGACTCCGAAAGGATGAAAGGCCAAGTCGACCTCGGTGGAATTTGAACTCAGAATGTAGCGGCAGACGAAATACTGATAAGCATTTCGCACGGCGTGCTAACATTTCTGCCAGCTCGCCGCCTTACAATTGTTTCTGTACCAGCTCTGCTTTGAAGACTGTTGAAAATAGAGTTGGTACAGAAAAAAATTTGATCATTAAAAATGTGTTAAAGTATTTCTTTGTCTTATTTGGGTTATATTTTACTTTTCACTAAACCTACAAAATGGTTTTACCATTATGAAACGAATATTTTCTACACCTGAAGAATTTTGGTATTAGTCTGGAATTTGTCAGTGTCAACAACCCAGAACTCAGGTTGAGTGCTGCATTGGAAATACCTTATTTTTATACCCCACCAAGACCATATATATATTTTTCTCTCCTTGTTTTTTTCTGTGTATCTTTCTGTCGAAGAGCGTAGGCTCGAAACGTAAAAGACTTTTTCTATTTCTATTCCTGAGCGCCATACTAATACATTTGTTTGTTTGTACTCCACCTGCCTTCGTCTTTTGTTTATTTTCATAAACTTTCCCGTTTATACATATATATATATATAAATTAGAAAAAAAACACCTTTTATCAATTCAATAATGAAAAATTAAATTACACCATCTAGAAAATTACATATAATAGAAAGATTAACTATAAGATAAAAAATATAACGATGATTAAGTAATGTACAAAATAATAAATACGTATATATTATTATTATCATTATTATATATATATATAATATATATATATATATATATATATATATATATACTGTTGTGTCTGGGGAGAGTCATTCTCTTTTAGTGCCTTATTATTTAACACACACACTGGTAAAATTTCCACTTATTTCTTATTTTTATTTTCCTAAGAAGGAGACAAGTTAAGAGGGAGGAGAGAGTAACAGAGTAGTCACTACCACTACTAGAAGGAAAAAAGAGGAAGGAATGGGGATAGGGTTAATGAAATAAAGAGGGACAAAGCATTAAAGGAGATGAGGTGGGTTGTGTAGGGGAGTACAGGGGCCATAATTCAAAATGGTGAATATGAGTGCAAAGGGAAGGGTAAATGAAAGATGCAAAATAAATGGAGATGGTAAAGCTCCGGAAAGAAAGGTATAGAGGCTAGAGATGAGAGGTTGTTGAGGTGGTGGAGAAGCTGTGAGAGGAATATGGTGAGAGAGAAAAAGAGGCAGAAAGGGAGTAATGGCTGGCAGTGGGTGAGCAAACATCACAAGTGGTGAGATGAATGATAGGATGAAATGAGTGGTGAAAATGGATGGAGAGAGGAAAGTGGGCTCGGGTAGAGATGAGGGTGGTGGGCTAAAAAAGGGCTTAAAGAGTAAAAGGAGTAGCATGAAGGGCATCTGGCACTTTGCATTCTGCATTCAAATCTTACTCTAGCCAGCTCGGATGGTTTCTTTCATTGTCCTGTTTAAAACCATCATGTGGCACCTTGTCTGCCTCTAATGGAGTTTGCTCTTTTGCAAGCATTTGGGTCAGGTCCCCAGTTTGAAGATAACATCTTCCTTCCTTCCCTGGTGTTAGAAGCCCTGTCATGGATCAAGGATAATTAATCTCCTTCATGAATAAAGGTCAAGAAGATATGTCTACACAAAAGACAGAATGGTCACTATCAGAATGCTCTTGATCATATATTCGTTTGTACAAACATACCATAACATATACACACATATATACATGTGTATATAGACACATATGTGCACAGGCATGTAACATGAAAACAAGCGAACACACACATGCATGCACATACATACATACATACACATATACACTGATTGTATAAATCATTCACAGCCTTAATTATTGTAAAAAAAAAAAAAAAAAAATCAGAAGGAAAAAAACAAAAAAATTCATCCATGAAATGTCTTTGAAAAAAAGATTTCTACCATGAATAAGTGATAAGATAAAAAGGTTAATGAAAGAAAGGAAGAGCAGCCAGTGAAATCGTTTAAAATGAATCATTGATGATACAAGAGTAGCAATCTAATATCAAACTGTGGCATGTTGAGGTTAGGCATTAAGGACTGGTGGCATATTAGCTAAACATCTTAACAACAACTGGATTATGATTTAAATTAATAATTACATTCAGGGAAAAAACACTGCTGAAACTATGCCAAAAGCACATGACACACACACACACATACACAGCAGCACGCATATATGCACTAATACGGCGGCGAGCTGGCAGAAACGTTAGCGTGCCGGACGAAATGCTTAGTGGTATTTCGTCTGCGTTACGTTGTGAGTTCAAATTCCGCCGAGGTCGACTTTGCCTTTCATCCTTTCGGGGTCGATAAATTAAGTACCAGTTACGCACTGGGGTCGATGTAATCGACTTAATACCTATGTCTGTCCTTGTTTGGCCCCTTGTGGGTAATAAAGAAATAGGTATTTCGTCTGTCGTTACGTTCTGAGTTCAAATTCCGCCGAGGTCGACTTTGCCTTTCATCCTTTCGGGGTCGATAAATAAAAGTACCAGGTTCACACTGGAGTCGATGTAATCGACTTAATACCTATGTCTGTCCTTGTTTGTCCCCTCTGTGTTTGGCCCCTTGTGGGTAATAAAGAAATAGGTATTTCGTCTGTCGTTACGTTGTGAGTTCAAATTCCGCCAGGGTCGACTTTGCCTTTCATCCTTTCGGGGTCGATAAATAAAAGTACCAGGTTCACACTGGGGTCGATGTAATCGACTTAATCCGTTTGTCTGTCCTTGTTTGTCCTCTCTATGTTTAACCCCTTGTGGGTAATAAAGAAATATATATGCACTAATACACACACATGTAAACATACGTGTGCACAAATACGCATATCAATGAGTGAATTTCCATTTGTTAGTAGTCTCTAAATACTTCACAAATTAATTTGTTGTCATTGCTATTCTCGTTTAGCCCCGGAACAGCATCGACAGACCAAGCTTTATGATCAAAGATATTCTAACCAACCATGACCATCCTGATCATGTCTTTTCAGGGATATCTAGGACCACATACATTATTCAAGGTCTCTGCTTTTTTTTTTTAATAAAGACTTTGCACCGTCATTTGAGAGGATTTGGCTGCTATTTCAAGCAGGTCAAGCAACCACTCAAGGCCCCATTGCTAAGCTAACGCATCGTTGATAACTATGGAACAGTCTGGAAGCTACAATAACAGAAACATTAAAACAATTAGGAAAACTTAAATGCACTTGTCTTCATCATCATCATCATTTGACGTCTGTTTTCCATGCTAGCATGGGTTGGACAGTTCGACCGGGGTCTGGGAAGCCAGAAGGCCGCACCAGGCTCCAGTCTGATCTGGCAGTGTTTCTACAGCTGGATGCACTTCCTAACGCCAACCATTCCGTGAGTGTAGTGGGTGCTTTTTACGTGCCACCGGCACAGGTGCCAGGCGAGGCTGGCAACGGCCACGATCGGTTGGTGATTTAAAGTTCTACTTTAATGTAAAATTATCAACTGATTTAGCAGAGTGAAAGATATGATAATATGGAGTCTAGCAGAAAGGAGAGGTTACTCTCCCAAATAATTCAACAAAATATTTTTGCAGTACTAAGCTATGAAATTCTTACATTCTCTCAATTTCCTGTAATTCAGACTGCCTCATGGTCTCAACAGACAAAATGGAAAAGGCACTACCCCAGAGGATGGCGAGAGAAGTACATTGAAACAGTTACTCTGACTCAAGGGGCTCTCATATGTGGATAGCCATCTCCATCCCGATCGTGGTGAGCAGGGCTCACTTTTGTCTTTTCCAAACATTTCCAATAATATTTTGGAGATGTACTTGCATAGCAAGTGACCTGATCTGAGATCGTGTGCTGGAACGAAAACAATTGCAGCATGGAAGGTGTTTATAAGCCATTTAAGAAACGCACAAAAACCGTTAGATTCACTTCAACATTTAAATTTAATTTGTCGAAATATTTTCGTCGCTTTGAGACCGTGACCTGTTCACTGACAAAACTTCGTGCTGCATCTGATAAAAGTACCAGTTAGTTCATGATATATATGTACGTATGTATGTGTGTATGTATTTATGTACGTATGTATGTATTTATGTACGTATAGAAAAGGGTGGGACTGGTATTTGTCTTTTAACTATGGCCTTAGACTTCACCCAAAAGAAAGGTGGTTCAACTGACTGGTAAAGATTCAAACATCAACCCACTGCAATCACCAACAGCCACATGATGCATCCATTCTTTATCTCTTTCAACCACCACTTCAATGACCTCTGTCCTTCTGAACTAGCTACCCACATACCCTTCATGCATCTAGGTTCACCTAAATCCTCACCCTTTGCCACACTTACTGTGTTCATGTCTCGTTTAACCAGACCTTGTATTAAACAAACCAACAAATTCTTGCATCTTCTGGACTCCACCCAACAAACACTGACCTATAAACATTAAGCAGCCACATGAAGACCCCTTCCTCTAGGCTCAGGGGACCAAGTCCTCTTTCACGGACATTAGGCTGTGATTTGAGGACATATTCATCTGTTATCTCTAACAAGCTGAGAAAATACATGAAGGCACCTCTTTGTTAGTTCATGTGGTATTATTCTTAAGGTGTACCCTGATTGCTTTTAGTGAAGTCTACTCTGTAATGAGCATTTGGGCCAGGTTTCCAGTTTGAGGATACTTTCCCCTCTCCTTCACACCCTCTCAGAGGCCCTGAAAAGTGTCATGGTCACTGCCTTCTCTCCTGACTAGAAAAGAAAAGAAACAAAAAAAAAAAAAAGAAAACCCACTTAATGCGGAGAAAGCAGAATCTTTAATTCTTTTGATCCTAACTTGCCTGAGATCATTCCTGCTTTAATGTGATCTAAATTAAAAAAACTTCTTTTATTTTTTCTTTTTATGTTTTTAGTTTCAGCCTAGAGCTGCGGCCATGCTGATGCACCGCCGTTAAAAATTAACGTTATCTGTCAGAAGTGGGATTTGAACCCACGCCCACGTTCGTGGACCAGAATACTCAATGTTCCGGTTAAGGTACCTGGCACCTTAGACCACTCGGCCATTCTGACAGCTTCTGTTAAGATTTCATGTTAATTTATGTTTCAAAAACCAGCTTAGCAATAGCAACAAATTTCTTTTACTAAATTCATCATGCCTGTGTGTGGTAAGAAGTTTGCTTCCCAACCACATGGTCCTGGGTTCAATCTCACTGCTTGGAACCCTGGACAAGGTCTTCTACTATAGCTTCAGGCCAACCAAAGACTTGTGAGTGGATTTATTGGATGGAAAGTGAAAGAAGCCTATTATATATATGTCAGTGTATGTGTGTCTCTTTTGTGGCTGTCCCATCAGTGCTTGACAACCAGTGTTGGTGTGTTTACATCCCCATAAATTAGTGGTTGGGTAAAAGAGTCTGATAGAATAAGTACTAGGCTGAAAAACCACAAAAAAATACTGGAGTCAATTAGTTTGAGTAAAATTCCTCAAGGCGGCATCCCAGTATGGCTGCAGTCTAATGACGGAAACAAGTAGAAGACAGACTATTTTAAAAATAATTAAAACAGACTATATTTCATCAGAAATATGATAACAAAAGGATTAAATACAGTATGACTCTCTCAGTATGTGTGTCCTGTGACTAACCAGAGACCAACCCTGGTTCTATGATACAAACTTCCTGTTTTAAACTGATCTAAATTTAAATTTTCTATCAAAGTTTCATAGGTGCAGGAGTGGCTGTTTGGTAAGTAGCTTGCTTACCAACCACATGATTCTGGGTTCAGTCCCACTGCGTGGCATCTTGGGCAAGTGTCTTCTGCTATAGCCTCGGGCCGACCAAAGCCTTGTGAGTGGATTTGGTAGACGGAAACTGAAAGAAGCCTGTCGTATATATGTATATATATATATGTGTGTATGTATGTGTTTGTGTGTCTGTGTTTGTCCCTCTAGCATTGCTTGACAACCGATGCTGGTGTGTTTACGTCCCCGTCACTTAGCAGTTCGGCAAAAAGAGACTGATAGAATAAGTACTGGGCTTACAAAGAATAAGTCCCAGGGTCGATTTGCTCGACTAAAGGTGGTGCTCCAGCATGGCCGCAGTCAAATGACTGAAACAAGTAAAAGAGTAAAAGAGAGTTCATTTATGTTCCAGGCACCAGCTTAATAAAAAATGACAGTTATTTTACAAAAGTCATTGTTTTCAAAATTAACTGAAACAGAGCATTTCATCTGAAATAGGCTAGTCATATGATTTAACTTCCAGATCTTTCCATCATGTTTGTCTTAACCGTCTTTTGATGCCAACCTGCCTGAGATTGTTCTTGGTTCTATGATGCAAATTGTTAACTTATGTTCCAAATGCTTAACCTTTTCATTATTCCGATTGCTCTGTCAAATGTAACGCTTACTTATTATTTTTTCCATTGCCTTCCTGTGATACCATTATACTTCTTGTGTCCAAAGCTTTCACTCTTTACTCTCTCTCTTTTACTCTTTTACTTGTTTCAGTCATTTGACTGTGGCCATGCTGGAGCACCGCCTTTAATCGAGCAACTCGACCCCGGGACTTATTCTTTTGTAAGCCCAGTACTTATTCTATCAGTCTCTTTTGCCGAACCGCTAAGTAACGGGGACATAAACACACCAGCATCAGTTGTCAAGGAATGCTAGGGGGACAAACACAGACACACAAACACACACATGCATATATATATATATATATATATATATATATACGACGGGCTTCTTTTCAGTTTCTGTCTCCCAAATCCACTCACAAGGCATTGGTCGGCTCGAGGCTATAGTAGAAGACACTTGCCCAAGGTGCTACGCAGTGGGACTGAACCCGGAACTATGTGGTTGGTAAACAAGCTATTTAGCACACAGCCACTCCTGTGCCTGGGTACAATGTATGGAGATTCTACCAACACCCTTCTTATCACACATCCCTGAAGGGACATGTGATATGTGTGTGTGTGTGTGTGTTTACGTCTGTGTTTGTCCCACCACCAGTGTTGGTATGTTTACATCCTCATAAGTAAGCAGTTCAACAAAAGAGACCAATAGAATTTTATATAAAAAAAAACGTACTGGGGTTGATTAGTTCAACTAAAATTCCTCGTGGTGGTGCCCCAGCATGGCCACAGTCTAATGACTGAAACAAGTAAATAAAAGAATTTTTTCTGGCATGCTAACAATTATGCCAGTTTGATGTCTTACACCAGCTTAACCCTTTCGTTACCAACACGGCTGAAACCGGCTCTGGCTTTGTAGTACAAATGTCTTGTTTTCATAAGATTTAATTTAAAATCTTCCACCAAACCTTAGTCACAATTTATGTTCCTAACACCACCTTAACCCTTTCATTATCAACCCGGCTGAAACCACCTCTGGCTCTGTAGTACAAATGTCTTGTTTTCATAAGATTTAAATTAAAATCTTCCATCAAACCTTAGTCACAATTTATGTTCCTAACACCAGCTTAATTATTGCTAAGTTATTTTACTAAATTCTTTGTTATATTTAAAGTAATTGAAAGAAACACAGAGCATCTCAAAATAATTACAGTAACAAAAGGGTTAATAAGAAGAATGTTCATCATCATCATCATCGTTTAATGTCCGTTTTCCATACTAGCATGGGTTGGACGGTTCGACCGGGGATCTGGGAAGCCAGAAGGCTGCACCAGGCTCCAGTCTGATCTGGCAGTGTTTCTACAGCTGGATGCCCTTCCTAACGCCAACCACTCCGTGAGTGTAGTGGGTGCTTTTTACGTGCCAGGCGAGGCTGGCAACGGCCACGAACGGATTGGTGCATTTTACATGCCATCGGCACGGAAGCCAGACATTTTACTAAAATGTTATTTTACTAAATTCTTCATTATTTTCAAAACCAACTGAAATAAAGGCAGTGTAGTTCAATAGAAATGTGGTAACGAAAGGGTTAATGATAATGCTAATAATAACGATAAGATCACTAGCCTAGAAACCACAAATGGAATAACCGGAAGCAAGGCCATAAGTCATTAATGGTGAGTATAATGTAATCAATGTTGGGAACAATGAGCTTTGGCCTGGCAATGTCTTATTATTTTTTTGTTTTTGCAATGATTACATTATGGGAAACTAGTAGAGAAACCAGTAACCGTTACACCTTCCGCATAGTACTCCACCTCTCCCCACCGTCCAACATAATAGTTTATTGATGAGTATTGACCAGGGATTTATTGGCATCTAATGATGCCAAGAAAGAATGGTATATATATATATATATATATATATATATATATATATATATATATATACACACACACATGAGTGGCTGTATGGTAAGTAGCTTGCTTACCAATCACATGGTTCCAGGTTCAGTCCCACTGCGTGGCACCTTGGGCAAGTGTCTTCTACTATAGCCTCAGGCCAACCAAAGCCTTGTGAGTGGATTTGGTAGACAGAAACTGAAAGAAGTCCATTGAGTATGTGTGTGTATGTATATATATTGTAGCTTTAACCATTTTGAAATGTGGCGCGAATTGGCAATATGACGTAATGTCGTATTGCCGAAGAATTATCATTTTCGTATTTTTTCCATTGGTTAATATAACTGCTCATATAAAGATTCTAAAAGTTTCGTAAGGAATATTTGTCATGGATTTCGATTCTTTTTAGTCCAGTTGAGCAGTTATAAAAACCCTGGATTTTGGGAAAAATTTTAGTGTTTGTTGGATGTCACTGAACTCCACGACACTCACTCTTTTGAGACATCAGCAATTTTCATGCCATGTCTAGAGTTAATCACAAATCTATTTTGATTTGTTGGTTAATGTATTAGCTAGAATTGAGAAATTAGTTAATGAAATTATAGTCGTTCTTCTTCACGACAAAGTTATCTTTCCTACTGTAAATAATATAAAATGTTATATTTATATAATAAAACTAATTAAAAGAAAATGTTTCTCTTCGCGTTTGTTTTTCAACTGAGCATAAATAAGTATGCATTTCTGTAATCCTTAATTTATGTTTTCTTATAGTGGTTTAAAGGACACGAAGAAAATATTTAACATACATGTCGTTAATATTCGTAGCGTTTCATGCGTATATGACTGTAGTTAGGGTTTTAGGTATAATGATAACACTTTAGTATAAGTGACGTTGAATCATTATATTTTTACTCAGAGAAAGCCAAATAAAATAATATAACCTGAGAGAAAGCTTAAGGTTTAAAATAAAAACCACCATAGGAAAATATATATATCTGTGTGTATGTATGTATGTGAATATGTTTGCGTGTCTGTTTGTCCCCCCCAACATCGCATGACAACTGATATACTAGTGTGTTCACATCCCCATAACTTAGCGGTTCGGCAAAAGAGACCAATAGAATAAGTACTAGGCTTACAAAGAATAAGTCCTGGAGTTGATCTGCTCAAGTAAAGTGCTCCAGCATGTCCACAGTCAAATGACTGAAACAAGTAAAAGAATATTGTCAATATCTCATATAACTGAATAAGAAGCACACTCAAAAGTATAGAGCAGTAAAGTATGAAATGACTAGCAAACACATCCGTCCTTTGGACGGTTTGACCCTTTCGTTACCAACCCGGCTGAAACCAACTCTGGCTCTGAGTACAAATGTCTTGTTTTCATAAAGTTCTGAATTAAAATCTTCCACCAAACCTTAGTCACAACTTATGTTCCTAACACTAGCTTAATGATAACTAAGTTATTTTACTAAATTCTTTGTTATATTTAAAGTAATTGAAAGAAATACAGAGCATCTCAAAATAAATACAGTAGCGAAAGGGTTAAGTTGCTTTCGTGGTATTTTTTTTCACCAAATAATTGAACTACCGAGAAGGTTTCTGTGTAGCATGGCAATCTGTTTCCGATTAACCTAGGAACGGAAAATCAAATTGAAGGCTAGTTATTGTGGAGGCCGTTGCACTTTGATTATCATAGAACATATAAGTTTGCAAGCGATGTAAGGTAGAGCTACTGAAGTGTTTTAGGAGCAGATTACGGATAATGACTACAAAATATAGTTGTTTTACATGAAAGTGAAATTTCTTGTCAGAAACAGCCACATAAATGTTGTAAGGAAATTGAAGGAAGATGTTGAAACTTCCTCTCTGCGAGTTTATTTTTTTCAACAGCAAAGGGAGCTATTTTTTTCGGAGAGAAAAGCTAACAAAAGCCCCTTTATTCTATCTTCCCACATAGTGTGCACATAAACTAACAGTGAATGCTGCATAAAGTTAAATTGGTATGGAGCTTCCTGAGAGATACGTATAGCTTTCGCTAGTGGGAGCAAAACTCTTATTTAAAGGTTGATTCTTTGGGACGAATCATATGTGTTTAAAAAAGGCTAGAATGACAATGCTAAAACCTATTTGAAGCAATGGACAGCAGTTGAAATATCATAACGGCTGAGTAAAGAAGCGTCCTTAAAGTGAAACAACGGTATCAAAGGTAAAAAAAAAAAGGTATGAACAATCAGAAGAGAGGGAGGGGAACATCACCTTTCAAGTAACTCAGAATAAGTAAAGGTAAGCTTGCCAAAGTTTAATGCAGTTTCAATATGTAGATTAAGATAGTTTGGTATTGGATACTCATCACATATAGTTTTCCTAGTCAAATGAATCACCGTCGTAAGTGGACAGCAGAAATAAATAAATGAAATCCTTTCACTTTTATAAAAAAATTAAAAAGAAAATGAGGGCATAAAGCACTCGTTTTTTCACAATGAAAAATCGTTTCCTAGTAGCCGGAATTTCGCAACAAAATGTATGTTTATTAAGCACAACAGCCTGCAGTGCATGCCACTGGGCATTAAAAGCCAATCGCACAAACCTAGAGGGGCTCTGGGACCCCTTGAATTGATAAAAAAAAATCACTCTTTTTGCCATAACAACCACATTTTAACCATCGCGGGTCTCATCCTCACCACATATTTAGTATCCTTGCCAATTTTCAGCTCGATCCTAGCCTCGGTTTGGCCGCCATTAACCATCAATGCAAAATGTGCATACAAGGACTGTTTTATAGATATTACGTTGTGAGTTCAAATTCCGCCGAAGTCGACTTTGCCTTTCATCCTTTCGGGGTCGATAAATAAAGTACCAGTTACGCACTGGGGTCGATTTAATCGACATAATACCTATATCTGTCCTTGTTTGTCCCCTCTATGTTTAGCCCCTTGTGGGTAATAAAGAAATAAGATATAGACTAAAGTTAAAGTCTGGTCATAGAGTGACCAATGGTTTCGCATCCATGATGCGCTGTCCACAAGGCTGTGGCTTTCATGGATGTGAAACCATTGGTCACTCTATGACCAGTCTTGAACATATAAGCAGTGTATTTCTTTCCAATGTAATAATGATAAAACGTCTGGCCATCAGGAAATATTACCTTGCTTAGAAAATAGGTAAGGATGAATGACAGTAAGAGCACCCAACCATTGAAAATCTGTCTCAATAAATCCCATCCAAACATAGACAAGGGGGTGTTAAAATAATAATAATATATATCAGGCTGAGTAAAAAGTAAGCAACGTTTTGAAGCATGAAATTCATCACAATATATTTCAACAATGCGGAAATCTTATTCATCAAAGTAAGTACCATCACAATCAACACATTTTTGCCAATGAGTTACAAGTTTATTTATTCCAGTAACGTAATAAAAATCTGGAGTTCTGGAGCTGATGAATTTTTTTGAACGCACTTTCAGCATCTGTTTGATTTTTGAACTCCTCCTCTCAAAGGAAACCATCAAGGTTCTTGAAAAAGTGGTTGTCGATAGGAGAAAGCGTCTGGGGAAGAACTTTGTGGCCAAGTTCACTCAACTCCTGGAGCATCATTACTGAAACATGTGGTCAAGCATTGTCATGAAGAATGATTGGCCCTCTTCTGTTGACCAGTCTGGGACGGAGTGGTAGCTGTTTTCACTCGTTTTGGCAATATGTTTCTGCAATAATGGTTTTTCTGGGTTTTAGGAAGTTATAGTGGACTAACAGCATAGCCCAGCGTTGGCCGGGTATGTAAGAACCCCTAGTAGACAACGACTTGTGGCTGCAGCTGCAATTAGCAGAAGTATGCTAAGGTTATGTTGTCTGGTCATGTTTTCTCTTGTTGACGGCTTGAAGTGGCGGAATTTATAAATTTTTTTCAGAACTGGGGGAACTTTTCAAAATTTTCGCTGCTTTAGTTTTGAATTATGACATTGGGCTATGTGTGTGTCAAGTTTCATCAGAATCGGTTGAAAGCCGTGGTCAGGGTGAGGGTACAACCTGACAGACACACAGACAGACAACCTGCCTTTTATACATAGAGAAGATGAGTCCAGCAGTACACTTCCAAACAGTCACCATAGCATCCTTTTCAAAGAGCTTGAGTTTAGAAGAGGTTTGTGGTGCTTAATTTTGGTCCAACCACTGCAAAGAACGTTTTTTTCTTTTATTGAACAGAATTCACTTTTCATCACAAGTTACAATACAGTCAAGAAATGGACCAGTCTGGTTGCGGAGAAGAAGCAAGGTGCAATTTCATATCTGCACATTTTTTAAATTTTCATTGAAACCTTGTAGTACCCATTTGTCAAGCTTTTTTGATTTTCCACTCGGATGCAAATGGTTGCAGGTAGTTTTATAGCTAATTTGAAGTTATTTGCCAGTTTTCAAGTGGTTTTACATGTATATACATATATATATATGCACATACATACATACATACATATATATATATACACACACAAACACACACACATATATATATATACACATACATATATATATATATACATATATATATACACATACATATATATATATATACATATATAAAGGCGGTGCTCCAGCATGGCCGCAGTCAAATGACTGAAACAAGTAAAAGAGTATATATATACACATATATATATACATATATATACACATATATATATACACACATATATATATATACACATATATATATATACACATATATATATATACACATACATATATATACACATACATATATATACACATACATATATACACATACATATATACACATACATATATACACATATATATATACACACACATATATATACACATATATATATATACACACACATATATATACACATATATACATACACATATATACACACACATATACATGCATATAGATACAAACATATATATACACATATACATGCATATAGATACATATATAAATATATACACATGCATACATAAATACATACAACCATACACACACACAGCAATGTTGAAACAGTTCAAGAGAACGACACCATATCAACTTCGACCATGCTGCACACTGACCGGTCAATCATGAAATGAGTCTTTGCATGCTGCCGGACCAGCAGCAGTGAACAATATTCCAGGAGAGAAAGAGACAAGAGCTGAGAGAGAGAGAAAGAGAGTTTAGAAAGAAAGAGAAGAATAGAGTGACGGACTATAAAAATCTAAGACAGCCTGTCTCTCTCTCTCTCTCTTCATCCTGCCACCACCCTGGGAGGATGAAAATTATCAAGCGAACATTAGCATATAGCCCTGCTGAAATGATGCTTCATCTGTGTATGTCTGTGTGTGCAGGTGTGTGTATGTCTTTTCGCCTAAGACAAAGGACTACCATATGGTGATGGTGGTGGCGGTGGTGGTGGTGTTATTCTTTCAATAAATGACAGTTCTGTTAAGCAAGCCATGCTAGAATAGCACGGACTTTGCAGTACAACGTAAGGGAGAAAAAAAACAAAAGGGTGGAAGTAGAAACGGATAAATAAAATTAGTGGGAGTTTTAAGAGAATTAGTGGAAGCAAGAAATATTTCAGACGTAAAAAGTACATTGACACACATGCACACATGCATTTATGCACGGGTGTGTGTGTGTACATATATTTCTTTACTACCCACAAGGGGCTAAACATAGAGGGGACAAACAAGGACAGACAAAGGGATTAAGTCGATTACATCGACTCCAGTGCAAAACTGGTACTTTATTTATCGACCCCGAGAGGATGAAAGGCAAAGTCAACCTCGGAGGAATTTGAACTCAGAACGTAACGACAGACGAAATATCTATTTCTTTATTACCTACAAGGGGCTAAACATAGAGGGGACAAACAAGGACAGACAAAGGGATTGAGTCGATTACATCGACCCAGTGCAAAACTGGTACTTTATTTATCGACCCCGAGAGGATGAAAGGCAAAGTCGACCTCGGAGGAATTTGAACTCAGAACGTAACGACAGACGAAATACAGCTAAGCATTTCGTCCGGTGCGCTAACATTTCTGCCAGCTCGCTGCCTTGTGTGTGTGTGTACATAGGTCATCTAAAAATCCACAAATGAGAAAAAAAAAATGTACTTGTATTTGTTAGGAGAGGGGATGAAATTCATCAAAGTACTCAGATCTATATAATAGGGTATAATTTGATTTATATATATATATACAGGGTGAATAAATTGTTGTCTAAATTATGTAAAAATGAAAATAACACTAACATCTCATTTTAAGATATATTTACCAAAATTACATAAAAATATCTTGAAATACTAAAGAGTAAATTTATTCAATAAAATTGCCATTGGTTTCAACGACAGCCTCCAGACGACTTTGGAATCTCCTGCAATTCTTCTTGACAGTCTCCTTGTTTAAGTTGGTGAATGCTGCCATAATCCTTGCCTTCAGTTCATCTTTGGTGTTACAAGGAGTTTTGTTAGTCTCTCATTCAACTGCACCCCACACATAATAATCAAGGGAGTTGCAGTCTGGCGAGTTAGGTTGCCAGATGTTAGGGGTAGTGTGGTCGCAGAAATTGTCTGACAGCCATGACTAGGTTCTCCTGCTTGTGTGGCATGGTGCAGAGACCTGTTGTCAGACATAGGGTCTTACAACAGCCACCCTCTTGATCCAAGGCAATACTACCTCCTCCAGGCACTTAGTGTAGGCCTCTGTGTGGAATCTGAGGTCATTGGGAAGATGAATGGAAGCATAACGTTGCCATCTCTAGTGATCACTCCAAACACCATGATGTTTGATTTTTATCACTTTCAGTACATTTTAAGGACATGGCAAGCCAACAGATGTTCTTTGTGTTCACCATCTGATCCTGGCTGAAATTTTTCTCATCTGAGAAAAACCAAAGCGTGTTTGGTTGGAGTGGAAGCTTAAGTTTGTTCAAAAGCTTCATAGCACGGTCTTTCCTCTTGTTCTTGATGGCTTGGGATAAAAATTGGCCCTTCCTCATTTTGTATGAGGAATACCAAATGTCTTCATGTACTACTTGCCTGATAAGAAACTCAGACACTCCCATATCCCTGGCAATGGACCTGATTGACTTGGATGGAGCATTGTCAATCATGGCCTGGATCTGATCAACAAATTCAGGAGTTCTTTTCTCATCAGAACAATCAGGGTGAATTTTCCAAGCCGCCGTACCTTTGTAATCATCATTAGATGCATCAAACTCTTTCCGAATCCTCTGCATTGTCCTCAGATTGACACCCATACACTCTGAATTCCTTCCTATAATAATATTGTATATGACTTGAGATGTTTGCCTTATCTTAATGCTTGCTGTCCTGTTTAACAATTATATATACGCTACATCGGAAATCTGCAATGGCTCCATAACTACCATCTCAGCTATAACCTCGTAATAACCTAGTAATCAGTTACAGCACTTACCTGGTGTACCAACTCATTTAGATCATGTGAACTTAACCCCCATACTTTGTGTGTATACATACAGGGTGTCCCCAAAAAATGTATACACACCTTAAATAATTGTAAATTTGTTATTCTTTGTAAGCCTAGTACTTATTCTATCATTCTCTTTTGCCGAATCACTATGTGTATACATTTTTTTAGGACACCCTGTATATATATATATATATATATATATGTATACACACACACATAATTACATACATACATGCTAATACTGATAAGATATTACCTGAAACAAAGCCATGTACACTACAAAATCAAACATCCACAGCACTTAAGTCAATGATGGAGCCTCTCATGGTCACTGGATCTCTTAAAAGTAGTACCCAAATCACCCTCACCATTTTCTTGTTTTTATTTTTATTTTTTGCTTTGTGCTGGTAACAGAGACCAAGATCAAAATTATGCTTGAGAAGAAAAAAATACTCCAAGAGCTCATGGCCGGAACATCTTTGATCACATAGGTGTATGACAACAGAGAAGGTGTATATACAGATAAGCCACACAATTGGAGAGAGTTCTGTTGTTTTTTTAATTTTTGGTTTGCATAGGGAAAAAAAAGGATGGGGGGGGCAGTACCCACCACCACCTCCACCACACAGACATCAGTCAACTGTTATTAGTGTATGCATAACACTGCCTCTCCAGTTAATCAGCTGTAGTGAGAGATAGAAGTGGCGGTGTTGGGAGGAGGAGAAGGAGAGCAGAGCTGGCTGGCGATTCTATACTGAGGATAGGAAATAGGGAACTGTATTAGGATAAAAAGGGGACTGAACTAAACTACAAGGAATAGGGAGAACAGGTTGATTGGGTATTTGTATGTGTGTGTGTGTACGTGTGCGTGCGTGCATGTGTAGGGTGTGGGTTTGGTGGTTGTTAGAAAAATGGAAGAGTATGTAGAAGGATGAGTTAGTAGCTCATCGGATGAGAAAGTGGCAGGGGGAGGAGGCCCTACAAGAGACAGAAATAAGGGACAATGCCAAGTGCAAGATGAGTTGGAAGAGAAAAGAGAATTAACAATCTTCAGCTATTTTCCTTCTTCCAATCCAATCCCCATTAATTTAGGGGCTTTATTTTTATATTCTTGCACGCCATAATGTACAAAGAAGACAAAACTTATAACATAGCGTTATTTAGCTTTACAAACTATCTCCCAATTTATATTTATACTCAATTCCCATATATATTTGCTAAGGCCAGTAGACTTAATCAATGTTTTATTCTTAAATGAATGCATGTGTTGAGCCACCCTTAATTTTATTAGAAGTCGACCCCACGTAAATCGCATTTAAACTATAACTATTCGTATTAATATTATCAATTAAAGTCACTACACATTTATATACTACATCATCCAAATTACATTTATTTTAAAGTTTACATTTTGTCTTATCTCTACATGTACAATTAATTAATATTCTGGTCTTTATTATCATTGGAATAATTATTTAATTTGTTACTGTAAAACTTACTAAGCTTAAATCTATTAAAAGAAGAAATAACGTTACCAACATTATTAGTAGTAGAATAACCAACTCCAAAATTATTACTAGAAAAAATGTTATATTTTTTATTATCTATAATGAATACTTCAATTAGTTTTAATATCTCTTTAATAATGTTTGTTTTAACTTGAGCCCCATAAGGAATAATTAACCAAATTTTGTTCTTATTATTAACATTATTTTTATTTATTATTATCATTAAACAAATTAGATTTATACTTATCTTTTAGTCTATTATTATATTTATTTTTTGTATTATCACAGTGTTGTGTCTGTATCAAAAGTTAGTCGCTTATCTGCTAATCACTGAAAAGTGAAGGAAGTTGGAATATGATGATTACTTAATGCACTTTATATATACACTTTATATACTTTATGCCCAATTTTATAGACTTAATTACACAGCACTCATAAAATAAATATTCACTCTTATATTTCCATTTTCCCCATAACACAAAAAAATTTCATGTACATGATGCAACCTTTTAGTTAAGTTGTATATAACTGCCACATAAATGGGCGTGAATTATGCGCATGCATTAAGTAATAGGTGATATAAAATACTTAGTTCAATTAAAAAAAAACATACTTTTCACTATCCAATCACCACCACCATCATCTCTCTCTCTGTGCCTTTCTTTAACCTCACCATCAGAACATCACACCTCTGCTAAAATTATTATATTCCCCATACCTCACATCAAAGACAATTCTCTCTCTCCATCTTTACTACTCTCTCTCTCTTTTCTCTTTCCTTTACCTTCTGCTCGCTTTCCCTTTAACTAATCATGTGAAAGAGTTACAATTACATTCCCTCCACCTTACGTCATAGACACTTCTCTTTCTCTCCCTTTTTCTCAAATCATGTGAAAGTGTTACCAATGGGCTAAGTAACGCAATGACAAGCAGAAATATTTTAAGACTAGCAGAGATACCCAGCGTTGCTTGGGATTAAAATGATATAGTTTGTATATATACTAGCAGTATCGCCCGGCATTGCTCGGGTTTGTTTCGACCCTTTAGAATTGGAATTTTTGAAAAGTAAAAATTTTGCATTATGTAGCTTGTTATTCCCTTTAAGTGAACATTTTTTCTGGTTGAAATACACCGAAAAATGGCGACACAGCAGTAAAAAAATTGTAAAAAATAGGGATTTTCATAGAAAAAAAGCACTTTTTTAATGTAAATAATTTTTGGTGTTAACATGGTCCGATTTGAATTTTATCTTCTATGGAATGAAGAGCAAGCCTTCTATCATACTCTCAATTTTGGTCAACTTGCACCGCAGGGTCTCAGAGGAGATAGTGTTAGTTGAAGGCTACCAAACCTGCCATACACAGACAACTTCAGCTTTATATATATAGAGATTAGTTATGTAGAAACAGGCGATATGGGAAAGTGCAGTACTGATGACAAAACATTTCTGGAGTAAATGATGTGCTAATTCCACTAAGCGACATTTCATGCCTCCATTTGTAGTGTTCCAGGCCCTAACCTGTCCTGGAAAATTGAGAGTGGAGGGCTATGTGATTTTTTAATGCACTGACAAGCTGTCAGTGGATAAACTCTACTTTGTGGCGGTCAGCACTGCGTCTAACACGACCCATCATCTGAAGTTTTGACACTTCCTTTGGGTTTGTTGTCCTACATCACTCATAAAGTAAATTTAGAGGAACTGTGGTTGTTCATTTGTGGGAAACAGGGAAGCAATAGAGGTGATAGACTTGCCCTTGAACTTTGAACCTCGGTGTAAATCCATGTTCAACTATCTCCTTCGATGCACCAAATGATGTCACTTGAAATGCAGAGTTATATTGTCTGATATTGTTCAGAAAATCCTTTGACTGGATGGCAGTGCCTTTCAGAAGATTCATAAAAGGTTGAGGAGGAGCTGGTAGTTCTGTCAATCTTACCTTACTGCCTGAATAGCACATACCATTCGTTTCATTTGGAAATTCTAAAGCTTTGCAGAAATGACAATTTGAATTTAGCACACAAATTTGGACAAAATTATCATTTTTATAAGAATGGGATGGATCATATCTGAAAGCAGCTCCAGGAGTTGTGAAGAATGAACTTGTATGTAGTCTTTTTCTGAGATCTGTTCTAAACTTAGTGCATTTCTTAAACCAGTTGACCACTTGGAACGAATTAGACCATAAATTTAGTTTTAATTTTTTAACTAAAGAAAGAATATATTTATCGGGAATATTTATGCTAAGTACACCGATATCAGAGCTAGAAGAACAAATAAGTCATAAGATTGGGTTATTAAAAAAATTTTGTCTAAAGCACCCACTACACTCACGGAGTGGTTGGCGTTAGGAAGGGCATCCAGCCGTAGTAACACTGCCAGATCAGACTGGGCCTGATGCAGCCTTCTGGCTTCACAGACCCCAGTTGAACCGTCCAACCCATGCTAGCATGGAAAGCGGACGCTAAATGATGATGATGATGATGATATATAATGGCCGTTGCCAGCCTTGCCAGGCCTCCGTGCCGGTGGCACGTAAAAAGCACCCACTACACTCACGGAGTGGTTGGCGTTAGGAAGGGCATCCAGCCGTAGAAACACTGCCAGATCAGACTGGGCCTGATGCAGCCTTCTGGCTTCACAGACCCCAGTTGAACCGTCCAACCCATGCTAGCATGGAAAGCGGACACTAAATGATGATGATGATGAGGTTCAGTCTTCATCTGTAAAACATATTTCTCCATAATTTTCTTAGCGTCAAGGTTAGCTTTCCTGAAAGCACTTTTACCAGTAATCCTATAATTCTTTTGTATTTCATTCATAAATAATTCTAGGTAATAATCCTCGGTAAGTCTGTATATGTTTCTTGTTTTATCAGATTGAACCGGTATCCCATTAATGTTGTGAATTTCTTTGGTGATATTGTGAAGATACATCAGATGTTTATTCCTTAAGGGTGACTGATGGAATTTCACATTCCTCGCGCTAGAGCATAGATCGTCTTCAAACTGTTTCAGTCTTAGGTTAGGTGGAGGATTGTTTTAGATTTAAAGAATTTGCTGAATCCAGAAGTTAGATGATTAGAAGGTCATTTAATGTCTTTATTGTCAAAGAAGAAAGCAAGCCACCTAATACGGATAATAAAGAAGTTTGTCTTACTAATGAGTTTATCATCATCATCATCATTTAGCGTCCGTTTTCCATGCTAGCATGGGTTGGACGGTTTAACTGGGGTCTGTGAAGCCGGAAGGCTTCATCAGGCCCAGTCAGATTTGGCAGTGTTTCTACGGCTGGATGCCCTTCCTAACGCCAATGCGTTGTTTAAGGAAAACCTTTCTTGGGGGAATGGGTATATCTTCAAGCGATGTGTTTATATCAAATAACTCCATATGTGGTAACTAACTATTTTATTTGCAGGTTATATGGAAACCTGGTTGAAGAAGTGTATATAAATGTATGTGTATTTTTTCAATGTGTACAAATAACATAGAAAAAATATATAAATAGTTACCAGGGTAGCAAAAATTCACATAAGTGCCAAGAATATTGCAGCCTACTTATAAAAGTAGAAATTCCAGGGTTAAGTGAAATGTTTTTGTATAACATAGATAAATTAAGGAATGGAGTCAAACGCATGTGTTATTCAAATCTTTATACTTCCAACATATGTTTTGAAGAAAGCATAGATATTATTGCAGAGGGAATAAAAATGATGTAAAACAATGCAATCATCTCGTCAGGGAAAAAAAGAGGAACAAAACACATCGATAAGCCATTTTAACTGAATGTGATTACAGTATATATGATGAAGGGGAACACTGGCAAGTTATTTTTTTAAAAAACTGTCAACAGATTTAATGTCAAAGGTAATTTAGAGAAGAAGGAGAAAGAAAGAAATTAACAGAAAATTAAGAGTGAAGAAATATAGTGTGATAGACGAATGAGAATAAAGCTTAAAAGTGTGGAAACAGTTATATGTAGTGGGAATGGAATGTAAGAATACAGTTAACGGTCAAATTTTATAGATTTGGAGAAATTATTTATAGGAACTAAAGGTATGTTTTTGCCAATGTTTACAACGCTAAACATGTTCTTTAAACCTCATTTCTTAATTTATATACTATTTTACTCTTTTACTTGTTTCAGTCATTTGACTGCGGCCATGCTGGAGCACCGCCTTTAGTCGAGCAAATCGACCCCGGGACTTATTCTCTGTAAGTCCAGTACTTATTCTATCGGTCTCTTTTGCCGAACCGCCAAGTGACGGGGACGTAAACACACCAGCATCGGTTGTTAAGCAATGCTAGGGGGACAAACACAGACACACAAATACATATATACGACAGGCTTCTTTCAGTTTCCGTCTACCAAATCCACTCACAATGCACTGGTCGGCCCGGGGCTATAGCAGAAGACACTTGCTCAAGATGCCACGCAGTGGAACTGAACCCGGAACCATGTGGTTGGTAAGCAAGCTGCTTACCACACAGCCACTCCTGCACCTATACATGTATGTATGTATATATATATATATATATATATAAGGTGCAGAAGTGGCTGTGTGGTAAGTAGCTTACTCAAAAGCAGCTTATAAAGAAGAATAAGGCCTGAATAATCAGGGTAAATTATTAGCTGTAAAAACAAAAAGATATATCCGTCCAAAAAAGTTTCACGCTAGATTGTATATACATTTGGTCATCTATAATATTCATATATACACTAAACATACAGACTCAGGTACATGGCTACATACATATAGACATATATAGGAAAGACATAAATATATACAAATGCATATATATGTATGCATGCACACAAAATTTCCTGGTGCATGTTTATAAAAGTTGATTGTTGCAGGTGAAAGAAACAAGGGGAAAAGAAGAAAAAGAAATAATAGAGAAACAGAAAATTAGAGAAAGGGGGAAAATAGATAGAGGTAGAGGGAGTGAAATGATGGTATTCGGAAAGTATCTAACGAAGGTTAGATACTTCATTCAGCTTGCAAAATGTACACATACAAAAATGTATGCATAAAATTACAAGCATATCTACATAAATACAAACATACGTACAAATACACACACATGTATGTATATATATATATATGTGTGTGTATATATATATATATATATGTCTGTATGTATATATATATATATATATATATATATATATTATATATATATATATATATATATATATATATATTACTCTTTTACTTGTTTCAGTCATTTGACTGCGGCCATGCTGGAGCACCGCCTTAAATCGAGCAACTCGACCCCTGGACTTATTCTATCGGACTCTTTTGCCGAACTGCTAAGTAACGGGGACGTAAACACACCAGCATTGGTTGTCAAGCAATGTTAGGGGGACAAACACAAACACACACATATATATATACATATATACGACGGGCTTCTTTCAGTTTCCATCTACCAAATCCACTCACAAGGCATTGGTCGGCCCGGAGCTATAGCAGAAGACACTTGCCCAAGATGCCATGCAGTGGGACTGAACCCGGAACCATGTGGTTGGTTAGCAAGCTACTTACCACACAGCCACTCCTGCGCCTATATGTCTCACACATATATGTCTGTATGTGTATATATATATATATATATATATATATACACACATACATACATACACATACCTACAATACATACATATACATGAAAATATAGAAACATATCTTCACTTCAAGATAAATATATATATATCATAATGTATATACACAAACAATTAAAAAAAACTGTCTGGTATATATAATATTAAAATGTTAAAATAAGGAAATTGCACAATAAACTGATACTACATAATTAAATGTGTGAGTAAAGAGTAAAAATAGACATCAGCAAAGCTTAAGCCTAAATTTGTAAAACAGTCAAAGGTTTTCTTAAAACTGAAGTCGAAATATTGTAATACAAAATAACTATTAGGTGTAAAGCCAAATTCAAATATGACAGTCTGACATTTTAAACCTTGCGGTGTGCCTGCAGAAACTTAAGAGCTCGTGTCTCTGGTTCAAAGCATGTTTATCCTGGAACAAGATGAAGAGCTTTTCTGAGAGGCAAAGATTACATTTCATCAGTCTTTTATAAGCTCCATGTCTGTATGATGATGCTTTTTCTAAAATTTCCCAGGTTACATTGAAAGGACGGGTGTCATTCTCTTTCAATTCCCAGACATGCTTTGCAAGACTAGTTGCTGTCGTATTCTCAGGGTATCAGAAAGAATGTCAATGGAAATAGAATCAAGTCTTGAATGAATTTTCCAAAGCCCCTGTGTATGTTTTATATTCTTGTGAGCCATCTACTTGCACTTTATCTCTTTAAACAATTCTTTTTCCAAAACATTTACCTTCCAACAGACACCAAGTCTTATCTTTGCAGTTGCAGTTACTCAGAGACAGCATTTCAAAATGCCATGCCATATATATATATATAATGTATATATATATATAATATACATATAAATATATATTGTGTGTGTGTGTATATATATCTATATCTATATATATATACGTAATATATAAATTAGGTAGTGGGTAGCGATTTTCTTCACTACTTCAAGGAGTGACGACCCTGCCTGACACAAGTCCTGGGCTCAGCTGGCTCCGGCTGACAGTACCCGGTATGGGCCCCTATTCAGGGTTATGGAAAGGAGATAACCTTCAAATAAATCTGAAGTGGAGCCCCGAAGGCAGTCTAGTGTTCAACTCGACACTCTTCCAGCAGCTCCTGCAACCAAGCTGGTGCCAAACGTAATGCTCTGCACTCCTTTGGACTAGGTCAGCAAAGTCGAGAGAGGAATCCTGACAATTGGGCAACCTAAGATTTTCTTATATCTAACCCAGGCCTGCGCAAAACTGGAGAGGACACTTCAGTGCTGTTGTAAAAAGTAACAGAAAAAACACAGGAGGTAGCAGTCACGAGTAATAAGTCCATTGGTGAGCTACTGCCCACCTCAAGTTGGGCAGCCCCCGGTTAATAAGGTGCTGACCCACCACAGGCCGCCTGCTTCATTGGATGCTAGGAGCTGAGAGTTTGACTTGAAAAATGGCCTGCAACTTCTGCACTAAGAAACCACAAGTCCTGCGATTAGCAAGCTGGAATGTCAGGACCATGTACCCTGGCATATCTGATGAGCTACTCAGGGTTGAAGACACAAGAAATACGGCCATCACTGATCGTGAACTAAAGAAGCTCAACATTGCTGGACTGCAGGAGACAAGACTCCCCTCAAACAGCAAACTCAAAGAAGAGGATTTCACCTTCTTTTGGCAGGGAAGCGATCCAGAGGAACCTCGACAGCATGGTGTTGGCTTTGCAGCGAGAAACTCATTACTCTCCTCAATACAACCACCATCAGGAGGCACTGAGCATATCTTCTGTCTGCGCTTCTTGAGCTCTTCTGGCTCAGTACATCTACTGAGCATCTATGCTCCCACTCTCTACAGCTCAGAGAAGACCAAGGACCAGTTCTACAAAGATCTCAACTGTGTCATTAGAAACATACCAACCAATGAAATGAAAACATCTACCTTCTAGATTTTAACGCTCACGTGGGATCTGACCATGACTCGTGGCCCATTTGTGTCGGACACTTTGGTATTGGCAACATGAATGACAATGGTCAGGGACTGCTTGAATTTTGCACATACCATAACCTGTGCATCACCAATACATTCTTTACCAACAAGCCATCCCACAAGGCACCTTGGAGA